>NC_041382.1:567267721-567271081 GCF_002162155.2 Triticum dicoccoides | reverse complement strand
GGATTTTACCGGAGTACCGGGGGGTTATTGGGACTACATGGGCCATAAGGGAGAAGAGGAGGGCTGGCCAGGGCAGGCCGCGCACCCCCTCCCCCTAGTCCGAATAGGACAAGGAAGGGGGGGCGGCGCCCCCCTTTCCTCTTTCTCCCTTCCTCCTTCCTTCTCCAACAAGGCAAGAGGGGGGAGTCCTACTCCCGGTTGGAGTAGGACTCCTCCAAGCCCACCCATAGGGCCGGCCACACCTCCCCCTCTCCCTCCTTTATATACTGAGGCAAGGGGGCACCCCATGACACACAAGTTGATCCTCGTGATCGTTCCTTAGCCGTGTGCGGTGCCCCCTTCCACCATATTCCACCTCGGTCATATCGTAGCGGTGCTTAGGCGAAGCCCTGTGTCGGTAGAACATCATCACCGTCATCACGTCATTGTGCTGACGAAACACTCCCTCAATGTTTTGCTGGATCGGAGCTCGAGGGACGTCACCGAGTTGAACGTGTGCAGAACTCGGAGGTGCCGTACATTAGGTACTTGGATCGGTCGGATCAGGAAGACATACGACTACTTCCTCTACGTTGTGTCAATGCTTCCATTGCCGGTCTACGAGGGTACGTAGACAACACTCTCCCCTCTCGTTGCTATGCATCACCATGATCTTGCGTGTGCGTAGGAATTTTTTTGAAATTACTGCGTTCCCCAACAATATGGTGGCTAACATACGCAAACAAGAGCAAGAAGAGAAGCAAGGCAACGGTCGTGAACTAGAAGTGATCAAGAAGTGATCCTGAAACTACTTACGTTCAAGCATAACACCAAAATTGTGTTCACTTCCCGGACACCGCCGGAAAGAGACCATCATGGCTACACACGCGGTTGATGCATTTTAATTAAGTTAAGTGTCAAGTTCTCTACAACCGGATATTAACAAATTCCCATCTTCCCATAACCGCGGGCACGGCTTTCGAAAGTTCATAACCCTGCAGGGGTGTCCCAACTTTTCCCATCACAAGCTCTCACGGTCAATGAAGGATATTCCTTCTCCCAGGATGACCCGATCAGACTCGGAATCCTAGTTACAAGACATTTCGACAATGGTAAAACAAGACCAGCAAAGCCACCCGAATGTGCCGACAAATCCCGATAGGAGCTGCACATATCTCGTTCTCAGGGCACACCGGATGGGCAAGACGTCGGGTTGGCATAGACCCTAGTTGCCCAGGGGCACCGAACATCGCCCAGTTTGGACCAACACTTAGAGAAGCACTGGCCCGGGGGGATTAAAATAAAGATGACCCTCAGGAGCGCGACTCCCAAGGGAAAAGTAGGTGGTGGTGAGGCAAATAGTAAAACTAAGGTTGGGCCTTGCTGGAGGAGTTTTATTCAAAGCGAACTGTTAAGGGGTCCCCATAACACCCAACCGTGTAAGGAACGCAAAATCAAGGAACATAACACCGGTATGACGGAAACTAGGGCGGCAAGAGTGGAACAAAACACCAGGCATAAGGCCGAGCCTTCCACCCTTTACCAAGTATAAAGGTGCATTAAAGTAAACAACATATAATAATGATATCCCAACAGTAAACATGTTCCAACAAGGAACAAACTCCAATCTTCACCTGCAACTAGCAACGCTATAAAAGGGGCTGAGCAAAGCGGTAACATAGCCAAACAATGGTTTGCTAGGACAAGGTGGGTTAGAGGTTTGACATGGCAATATGGGAGGCATGATATAGCAAGTGGTAGGTATCGCGGCATAGCAAAAGAGTGAGCAACTAGCAAGCAAAGATAGAAGTGATTTCGAGGGTATGGTCATCTTGCCTGAGATCCCACAAGGAAGAAGAACGAGTCCAGGAAGAAGACAAACGGACGTAGTCGAACGGATCCTCACAAACGCAACGTTATCAGAACTAACCCAAAGAAGCATCACCGGAAAGAAGCAAACAACATGGTAAACAACCATCACATAATCATGGCATGATGCACAACCAAGTATGATGCATGTACGATTTAATGAAGCATGGCAAAAGTGCAAAAGATAACAGCATCACAGACTTAGTGAAAATAGCAACATGTCAGGAATTACATCAGGAAGCAATGTTCAAAGCAAGATAACAACCTGCTACAGGAACAGGACATAGCAAAGCAAGGAATGGCATGAATCTACTCAAAGCATATAACAAAAGTCCCTTACTGACCATAAGCCAAAAGGGATCAGAAGATATGATGGCACCCATGTAAACATAGCAAGTTTCTTTAACAGATTCAGACTTGGCAGAAAACTAGACGTGGCAAAAATAGAATTATGAAGGCATGTTTGCGAGCTCGATGCACTCAACACAAGGCATTGCATGACAAACTAAGCATACTACCAGCAAGAAGACATGATCAAGAAGCTAACCATGGCAAGAACAAGTTAATAGCATGCATGGATCAATTACAACAACCTTGGCAAAATTGACGAACATGTAAACAATCTGCCAGGAACATTTTATAGCAAAAGTAGAGCAAGATTGAGTCATGCTAGGGTACTCCATAAATGCAAACAGGGACATGGATGGATAGAGCATAACCATATGCCCAAATCATCCTTACTGAACATACTCAATAGAGGCATGGATCTCTCTGTAGCAACATGAATACATGGCATAAAAATAACAGCAGGGAAATGACTTAGTGAAATTCTAAGTCCATGAAATCAGCAACACCACGAGAGCTACTTTGCACGCTTGTGCTAGTCACCACATTGATCACAAAAAGACATGGCATACACCCCTGTAAGGATGGCATGGCATAGCCCAAAACACATGTAGAGCTCATGCCCATATGCAGCACACAACAATCATGGCAAAAATGACAAATGATCATAAACTGATAAGAAACAGGAACTAACATTCTATAGCACTCTTGCATCAGTCATTAGGGCATCAAGATGGACTCAAACAAGCATGGTGCAATGGAACAAAATGAAGAGGACATCATGATGAACATTTTGATATATCATGCGCATGAAACGGAGCTACGATGATGAAGTTATGACATGATGAACAGGGGCATACAAAGTTGCAGAAAAGGGACTTAGAAGAAAATTCAACCTCGGATCTAGGGTTGACTCCGGGCACAAGGATCGAGGATCGACGGCGATGCAGCTGGGATTCGTCGGGAGCTCACCGGAAATGAAGGGGAGAGGTCGCCGGAGCGCGGGGACGCCGGATCCGGCCGACCCATGGCCGGATCTGGCCGGAGGCGCGCGGTGGCGGGCGGCGCTGCTGGAGGCGTGGGCGAGCCGCGGGCGAGCGGAGCGGCGGCGTCCAGCACGGCTGCGCGAGGCAAGGCGGTGGCCGGCGGCGAGCGAGCGGGGCGACG
>NC_041382.1:567091571-567267454 GCF_002162155.2 Triticum dicoccoides | reverse complement strand
GCGGCGGCGCTGGGCCCACGAGGGCCGGACGCGGGCTTGGCGGGCCGCGGCGGGCGTGGGGCACTGCAGGACACGCGGCGGCGGCGGATAGGGCGGACGGTGGCGGCGGACATGTCCGTTCGCTGGGCGGATGTGTCCGGCGCGCAGAGGAAGGGGATACTAGGGTTAGACTGCGCGAATTTCGAAGGGGGGTCTATTTATAGGTAGAGGGAGCTAGGAGAGTCCAAATGAGGTGCGGTTTTCGGCCACGCGATCGTGATCGAACGACCGAGAGGATGGAGGGGGTTTGGATGGGTTTTGGGCCACTCTGGAGGGGTGTTGGGCTGCAACACACACGAGGCCTTTATGGTTCCCCGGTTAACCGTTGGAGTATCAAACGGACTCCAAATGGCACGAAACTTGACAGACGGTCTACCGGTGGCGAACCAAGGCCGCTTGGCAAATGTCGGTCCAATCCGAGAATGTTCAACACCCGCACACGAAAAGAGGCAAAAGGAGGGTGCCGGAGGACATAGGAGTATCGGATTGCAAAACGAACAATGGGGAAAATGCTCGGATGCATGAGACGAACACGTATGCAAAGGCGATGCACATGATGACATGATATGAAATGCATAACACGCAAGCAAATGACAATGCAACGACAGCGAATAACTGAAAGACACCTGGCGCAATGGTCTCGGGGCGTTACAGATCGATCCATCGATGAGCTCGGACGAGTCATTCAGACCACCCTCACCAGCTCACACGAGCACAAGAACACACCTCCTTAGGTTGTTCTCCGTTGTACTAGTTCATCCTTAGCCCACCTCGAGGTTAATCCACCACAAAGCAGGCATAGGGTATTACACCGCAAGGTGGACCGAACCTGGGTAAACCGCCTTGTTCCATTTCCTTCCAGTTCATTAAGCTAGTCGTGAGATCAGTGGGTAAGAAGACTGAGGAGGTTGAGTTCTTCGCACGCACCCCAGAATTTGAATCTATTTTGGGTTTGTTGAGCCCTAAATCTGACATTTCGTGCAACAGGTAGGGGTGCGTCGGAGCCTCTCTTCCTCCCGTCGATTTGCCACCGCTCCGTCGTTCTCATGGCTGATGCCCCTCGAGCGCATGCTGAGCACTAGGCCGCTCAGCCTGACCGGGCCACGCCTTTCGCCCAAGAAGATCTCCACTCTGCGCTCCTCGCAGCCCGCAAGCAGCCCAGCGTCGTCGGCCGTGGGCGGGTAGACCGCCGCCACCCGCTCTCGCGCTGCGGTGCAACCGCCCCACCACGCGATCTTCAAACTACGCCATGGCAACAACGCAACCCACCTGCCGGGAGCAAGAGAACACATGAGCCACACTCATCGTGGCACGAGAGCTGCTGCGATGCAGGCTGGCGGAAGGCGGCCACGACACCCTGCTGCAGCGGGTTGCCCAGCTGCTCGACGCTGCCTGCAGGGGCGCAGCACCTTTCTGCACCCTGTCTACATTGCAAGCGGTGTCGGGGGCATGTGCCGGCCCCCGCTACGCCCACGTGCCCTTCCTCGAGAGGCCCGGAAGACCTCGCGGCACCAACCTGGCTTGCGACACCGCTCATCTTACCCAGGGTACACTACCTCCGGGCGTGGCGAGCTGAGGGCCGCGCCGAGATGTCGCCCTACGGATGTCGTGACCTGGCACTGCGCCTGGCAAGCAATGACGCAGGACGGCTAGGCGACGACTCAGGGGTGGAGGCTTCAGGCACCCCTGTACCTCTCCTGACGGACTTGTGGTACGTGCCGAGAACCAGCCCCTGCCTGTTCCCCTCACCAGCCTGGGCATGGAGGCCACGCGAAGTCGAGGCTCTACATGATCCTCCCTAGAGGTTCACCGACACCTTCAATGACAACAGCCACTGGGTACAGCCAATATCTTAGGAGCACGATTACGCTAACCATGAACCGCAGGTGAACCAAGCCATGGCGGCAGTTGTGGACCTCAGGATGATGGCCCCGCTGCAGGTGGACGCAGTACACTAGGGGCTGCGCGGGGGGAGCCTGGTGCCAGGGCCTCCCCCGCGCCGCATGGAGCAGGGCGCCGCCACGACAATAGCACATGCCGCACGAAGGAAGGCCCCCCGCCGGGGAAGGCACCAGTGAGCCCTTCCCGCCGGCGGTCGGGGCCTGCGATCGCCGAGGCACCGCTAGCGTCCCCCTTGCCCCTTGGTCTCTGATACCCCTCCAACGTATCTATAATTTTTGATTGTTCCATGCTATTATATTATCTGTTTTGGATGTTTAATGGGCTTTAATATGCACTTTTATATTATTTTTGGTACTAACCTATTAACCGAAGTCCCAGTGCAAATTGTTGTTTTTTGCCTATTTCAGTGTTTCGCGGAAAAGGAATATCAAACGGAATCCAAACTGATCAAAACCTTTGTGAGGATCTTTCTTGAAACAAACGCAACCCATGAGACTTGGAGTACAAGTCTGGAAGTCCACGAGGCTTCCACGAGACAGGGGGCGCGCCCAGAGGGGTAGGTGCACCCCCACCCTCGTGGGCCCCACCGACGTACTTCTTTCTCCTATATATACCAATGTACCCTAAAACATCCAGGAGAGCCACGAAACCACTTTTCCACTGCAGCAACCTTCTGTACCCGTGAGATCCCATCTGGGGCCTTTTCCGGTGATGTGCCGGAGGGGGACTCGGTCATGAAGGGCTTCTACATCAACATCGTAGCCTCTCCGATGATGTGTGAGTAGTTTACCACAGACCTTCAGGTCCATAGTTATTAGCTAGATGGCTTCTTCTCTCTCTTTGATCTTCAATATAAAGTTCTCCTCGATGTTCTTGGAGATCTATTCGATGTAATACTCTTTTGCAGTGTGTTTGCTGAGACCAATGAATTGTGGGTTTATGAATTTTTTTATCTATGAATATTATTTGGTTCTTCTCTGAATTCTTATATGCATGATTTGATATCTTTGCAAGGCTCGTCGAATTATTGGTTTAGTTTGGCCTACTAGATTGATCTTTCTTACAATGGGAGAAGTGCTTAACTTTGGGTTCAATCTTGCGGTGTCCTTTCCCAGTGATAGCAGGGGTAGCAAGGCATGTATTGTATTGTTGCCATTGAGGATAAAAGATGGGGTTTATATCATATTGCTTGAGTTTATCCCTCTACATCATGTCATCTTGCCTAATGCGTTACTATGTTCTTATGAACTTAATACTCTAGATGCGTGCTGGATAGCGGTCGATGTGTGGAGTAATAGTAGTAGATGCGGAATCGTTTCGGTCTACTTGACACGGATGTGATGCCTATATTCATGATCATTGCCTTAGATATCATCATGACTATGCGCTTTTCTATCAATTGCTCGGCAGTAATTTGTTCACCCACCGTAATTTATGCTATCATGAGAGAAGCCACTAGTGAAACATATGGCCCCCAGGTCTACTTTACATCATATAAGTTTCCGATCTATAATTCTAGTTTACTATTTATTTTGCAATCTTTATTTCCTAATCTATACAACAAAAATACCAAAAATATTTATCTTATTATCTTTATCAGATCTCACTTTTGCAAGTGGTTGTGAAGGGATTGACAACCCCTTTATCGCGTTGGTTGCAAGGTTCTTGATTGTTTGTGCAGGTACTAGGCGACTTGCGTGTAGTCTCCTACTGGATTGATACCTTGGTTCTCAAAAACTGAGGGAAATACTTACGCTACTTTGTTGCATCACCCTTTCCTCTTCAAGGGAAAACCAATGCATGCTAAAGAGGTAGCAGTCTCGTCCTGGTTTCCGGACGCCCCAACGGTGGTCGGGGGAGGCGCAAGGCGGGGCCCTCGGCAGGCACCGGGGAAACCCATGAAGATCTCCGCTCATGACACTCTCACTAATAATGAGTTGGGGCTGTACACACCCCTGAGTCTCCTGAGTGCCGCCCTCGGGCCTCACGGGGGCTCCCACCCACGTTCAAGAGGAAGCACCATGCTCCGCGCTGGCCGTCGACACTATCCCCCAATGACTATGCCCACGCCCAGTGGAAGCACTTAGCTCCGCGCTGGTGGGAAGACAAGAAGACTAACTAGGTGACGGACGTGGTTGTTTGCCTTATCCTTCTTTTTGTAACCCAATTTTCCATCTTTTGGAATGAGATTTGGAGTTTTGTGTGTTTATCAAAGGAAAAACGGGGGGGGGGGGTTTCTTGGTTGGTGGTGATTTCTCGCCTTTTGGTTTGTGTTTAAGAGTAAGGCTGAGCCTGCTACCCCCCTGTGAGCGCCCCGTGAGCGGGGGCTGGGCATGGTATGCGTGTGTCGAGCACGCTCGGGCTAGCCCATGCGACACCGAGGCCCCCTCGGGGTCAAGACTGCAATCGCCGCAGGACCGCCGCGCGCACACCTTGCCGTAATCTGGCAATCGGCTCCTCGCAAGGCTCTCTCGGGTGGGCCAGTAGGCTCCTCGGGAGGCCTAAACCCTCGCGAGCCCCTGGAGAGCCCGCCTCGGGAGAGGGGTGCTCCGCGACATCAGGACCTGCTCAAGACCCTACGGAATCAAAAGATAAGTTGCAACAATCGCTTTGCTCGGGAGCCCCTAGGCTCACGATGGCATGTCCAAAATTCTACCTCAAAAGCATGTCATCATTTCATATGTTATAAGGGCCCCCCCTTCAAAAATGCTCTCACGCCCCACAGGGCTGTGTCTGAAGGTTTTTGCATACAGGTCAGAACAGGAAGGGAAATGCGGGCCTAGTCGGATGCACTGCCACTCGCGCTGTCCCTCGACTGCAAGCATGACCGCATCGTCTTCAGGGACGAACTCCGTGAGTAGGTCGTCCACCCATTCCGCCAGATTACCCTGGATAACCCTGGGCATGGGGGCTATCGCAGCGTTGAATTCAAAGTGGGGGTCAAGGTTGAGAAGGTGACCGAAGACGCGTGAGAACGCACGCCCAAGAAGGCCCCGGCTTCTCTCCTTGACAAGATGGCGAGCCCTCGTGACCCGGTCCTCTAGACGGGTCACGATATGAGTGAAGAAGTGGAGGTGGCTGGCGTCATCATCCTCATGCGGGTGGGAGATGCTCTTTTCGCATATGATGTCTAAGGCCCGGTTGGCCCTGACCCTGAGGTCCTTGAGCATCGAGGAACGCTCACGCTGCATCGTCCGATGGCGGCATGCTTCATTTGCCGTCTTCTCCGCGAGGGACGTGATATCCTCAACCTGCTACGAAAGTGAGGACAGGTCAGCCTGAGCGGAGGCCAAGTCAGCTTGGGCGGATGCCTGAGCCTCCTTGGCGGTCCTCTCGTGTTGCTCTGCCGCGACCAGCTTCGTCTTGAGGGCGGCAGTCCTGCCCTCAAGCTCTGCCTGCTGCAGTTCAAAGCAGGTCTCCTGGACCCCCAACTCCTGGCGGTGCTTGTCAGCAAGAGCCACATGAATCTTCGCCACCCTTTGGTCAACCTCTTGCTGGATCCTGGCCTCCCGAGCGGTGACGGTGTCCTCGGCCGCGACTACTTGGTGCTCCCTCACCTCCAGCCGCTCGAGCTCCAAGTTTTGCTCCAAGACCTCAAGCGCCAGTGCGTCTTCACATTCCTGGTCCTCCTTCTCATTGAAGGGGGCCTCGCTCGGTGGTGCCGCTAGGGCGGCCCTGCGCGCCTGGATCTACCGCTCAAGTGCGGCGTTTGAAGCTCGAAGCTCCCTCTCCCGCTCCTCAGCCAGCTCACAGCGGCAATCGGCAGCCCTGGCTTCTTCCAAGGCGCGGGCGCAAGCCTCGCGAGAAGTGGCAAGGGATACCACGACATCCGCGCGGGGGGCGCTCATGCTGTAGATGCCCGAGGTTGATTGTGACCTTCAGCTGGTGCCACTCGCGCGCCAAGCAGAGGCCCTCCATCTCAAGGCAGGCGTCAACATCGGAAAGCTCTCCTCCGAGCCGACTCAGCGTGCCCATCGCTTCCCGGAAAAGGTCATGGCGGACGGCGTTGCGCCCACGCGCAAGCTCCAGCATGTGGCCAAGCCCTCCCCCTACGCTGGGGGCTGCCGGAGAGGCGCGGAGCGGCTCGTCCGTCTTCGGCGAGGGGCTGGTGGCCGACGCTTCCCCAGCCGCTCCCCAGGCCTCGGCAAAGGCGTTGGGCGGCACGGCCGCGCCGCTCAAAGATGAAGCCGGCGCTGGGGCCTCCCAGCCACCGGCGATGACCAATGGAGGAGCCCTCGACACGCCTCCAATTCCCCAGGGCGAACAGAAGGAAGGATGTTGGGAGCACAGGCTCACGGCCTCCCAGCGGCGCATCCATCCCGCGGAATGGCCTCGTGCCCCGCGCAGGTATTTAGCACAGGGGGGTTGGAATCATGAGCGGACCAAGGACCACCGGAGGACGCTCCCCAGGAGTTTTTGCCGCCACAGCTGAAGGGATCCTAAGGAGCCAGGGTCAGGAAAGGATATGACACGCGGAGAACCACAAAGATAAGGCACTTACTCTACTATGGCTATGTACTTTCCCTATTTCAAGGGGCAGTAGGCGTCACCACTGCAGCTCCAGAGCCCTTTCCTCCTGTGGAGTGCTCCAAGGTTCAGACAAAGCGAGCCGAGGGTCGAAGCATGGCCCTTGGCGGCTGGGCCGCATGCCACCACCTCAGAGGCAGTTTCCGGGGCTCCACCAGCAAATGCCTAGGAGCACCGGGCTACACCAGCTCACCACCAGTCACCTCAGGAGCGCGCGCTGGAACTTCAAGAGCGGTCACCTCAGGAGCGCGTGCTGGAACTTCAGGAGCGGCTACTGCTACCTCTTGAGCACTGCGTTGGTTTTCCCCGAAGAGGAAGGGATGATGCAGCAAAGTAGTGTAAGTATTTCCCTTAGTTTTTTGAGAACCAAGGTATCAATCCAGTAGGAGGCTACGCGTGAGTCCCTCGTACCTGCACAAAACAAATAAATCCTCACAACCAACGCGAATAGGGGTTGTCAATCCCTACACGGTCACTTACGAGAGTGAGATCTGATAGATATGATAAGATAATATTTTTGGTATTTTTGTGATAAAGATGCAAAGTAAAATAAAGGCAAAGTAAAAAAAGCAAAGGAAATAACTAAGTAGTAGGAGATTAATATGATGAAGATAGACCCAGGGCCATAGGTTTCACTAGTGGCTTCTCTCAAGAGCATAAGTATTCTACGGTGGGTGAACAAATTACTGTTGAGCAATTGACAGAATTGAGCATAGTTATAAGAATATCTAGGTATGATCATGTATATAGGCATCACACCCGAGACAAGTAGACCGACTCCTGCCTGCATCTACTACTATTACTCCACTCATCGACCGCTATCCAGCATGCATCTAGAGTATTAAGTTAAAAACAGAGTAACGCCTTAAGCAAGATGACATGATGTAGAGGGATAGACTCATGCAATATGATGAAAACCCCATCTTGTTATCCTCGATGGCAACAATACAATACGTGCCTTGCTGCCCCTACTGTCACTGGGAAAGGACACCACAAGATTGAACCCAAAGCTAAGCACTTCTCCCATTGCAAGAAAGATCAATCTAGTAGCCCAAACCAAACTGATAATTCGAAGAGACTTGCAAAGATAACCAATCATACATAAAAGAATTCAGAGAAGATTCAAATATTGTTCATAGATAGACTTGATCATAAACCCACAATTCATCGGTCTCAACAAACACACCGCAAAAAGAAGATTACATCGAATAGTTCTCCACAAGAGAGGGGGAGAACATTGTATTGAGATCCAAAAAGAGAGAAGAAGCCATCTAGCTAATAACTATGGACCCGTAGGCCTGAGGTAAACTACTCACACTTCATCGGAGGGGCTATGGTGTTGATGTAGAAGCCCTCCGTGATCTATGCCCCTCCGGCGGAGCTCTGGAACAGGCCCCAAGATGGGATCTCATGGATACAGAAAGTTGCGGCCGTAGAATTAGGGTTTTGCCTCCGTATCTGATCGTTTAGGGATACGTAGGTATATATAGGAGGAAGGAGTATGTCAGTCGAGCAACAAGGGTCCCACGAGAGTGGAGGGCACGTCTGGGGGGGGGGTAGGCACGCCCCCCTACCTCGTGGCCTCCTCTTTTGTGTCTTGGCATAGGGTCCAAGTCTCCTGGGTCTTGTTTGTTGAGAAAATCATGTTCCCGAAGGTTTCATTCCATTTGGACTCTGTTTGATATTCCTTTTCTTCGAAACCCTAAAACAGGCAAAAAATAGCAATTCTGGGCTGGGCCTCCGGTTAATAGGTTAGTCCCAAAAATAATATAAAAGTGGATAATAAAGCCCAATAGTGTCCAAAACAGTAGATAATATAGTATGGAGCAATCAAAAATTATAGATATGTTGGAGACGTATCAGCTACCTCAGGAGCACCTAACGACATACGCTCCCCCAGCGGTCGCCCTGGGAGTACCCGGTGGCGTTCGCCCCCTGCATCCACATCTAGGGCATGCGCCACAGGGTCGGCAAGCATAGGAGCCACAAAGATGGGATTACTGCAAGGCCCTTCAAGGCCCTCCGGGCGTAGCCCCCACTCGTCAAAGAGGGGCATCTGCTTCACGAAGTCCTCTTTGTTCAAGCAATGGTACAAGAGGCAACCTTCCTCTGGAAGCGCGGCAGGCGTTGGGTCGCCTGTCAGGAGCTCGAGCATCGCACACAGCATCTCGGAAAGGAGCGATGGCACCTAGAGCCTCATGGGGTCCTTAGGGCCAGTGAAGGCCCACATTGGGCGAGAATGGCGCTGGAGCGGGGCGATGCACCGCCGGACGAACTCCCTCACCATCATCGGCACTGTCAACTCGACCTTCTTCAACTTGGCCAGGCTAGACCAGACGTGGGCGAGCCGACGATCGACAAGCTTCACATGCCCCCAGCTGGAGCTAGGTTCCGCTAGCACTCACGGGAGCAGGAGCATGGGGCTGAGCGTGGTGGCATCCACATACACCCACTGCTTCCAGAATCCATTCACATTCGGGCAGAGCATGAAGTCGATGCTTGAGCCAGTTGTCACCACCACGGGCTAAAATGACATGCACCCCAAGCACTGGCGATCGTCGACCAGGTGGAGCAAGAAGAAATGGCGGAACAAGGCGACAGATGGGGCAATGCCCACCATAGCCTCGCACAGGAAGGCGAAGGTAGCAAGGAGGAGGATGGACCGGGGGTCCAGATGCAGCACTTGGATCTAGTAATGCGAAATTATGGCATTGAAGAAATCAGAGAAAGGGGGACCAGGCCACCCAGGAGAGCATGAAGATAGATGGGGATCTTGGTGGCCTCCATGTCGATCATAGCTCGGGAGGCAGGCCAGACCATCGCGCCTTCCACTCATTGGAACCGGCGGCAAGGGCCGGCCAGACCTTGTCCAACCCCTCCCGATTGATCACCTCGACCGATCAAGAGTGGGCTCCAAGCCCAGCCGGGATTCAGTGGGAGTGCAGGCCTTTCCCTTCTTCTTCAACCTCGGGGTCATGGCATCAAGGGAGGATTGCACCAATGCCGTATCTGGGAGAAGAGCCGCAAGTTCACAGGAAAGAGGGGGAGCTAGGGGCGAACATGGCAGGCAATGGTGGTGAAGTTGCTCTTGCAACAAGCAGCCATCAAGCCTGGCAGTTATCGAGGCTGCGTGGGGAAGTGGATGCGCCCACATTCCATCAAGCGCCACGCGTCGACCGGGCCCGCGGGCGGTTGGGGCTCGCGACACTCCGCCCGTGCCCTTTGGCTTCGCCTCGATGCCAAGTGCGCGCGCCTTGGGCCCGGGGGCTACTGTCAGCATTCTGGGAACCGGCGTACCCAGACTTGCATGCCTATGGCCCATGGCGTGGCTCCACTGATGGCCTGGTATGACCCGCCTTCAACACCAACAACACAAGACCCTCGCGAGGGGCCAAGCCTCGCGAAGTGGACGACGCCAAGAACTCCAAAGGGAGTGGCCTCCTTAGGCTGGTTCCTGAGGAGCGGAGATTTCTATGCAAGCCCTCACCTCGTGAGGTCTGGATGACGCAAGCCATGACGACCAAGGCCAGGCGGGCGCTAGAGGGCGTAGTACAACAGGTTTACTATTTGGTGCTAAAGAGGCAAGCGCACACGCGGAGTCCCGAGGCATCAACCAAAGGTATCCATTTCCATGCAACGAGACCAATACCGCTTGGATGGCAGGACGGAGGTAATCGCCGAGCCCACCACAGCATCACAACCAGAAGTTTGCAGGCGAAGACCACCTTTCGTCAGGATAAGATGTACTACTTGTCTCCCTTCGAATTTGGCCATTGTGGGATGCCTTCCCACCTTCATTTTGGGGGAAGAGGACCAAGGCCACTATAAATATAGCCTAGCCACCACCTTAGACAGGGGATCGATCCATTGATGAGCTAGGGCGAGTCATTCAGACCACCCTCACCAGCTCAGACGAGCACAAGAACACACCTCCTGAGGTTGTTCTCCACTGTACTAGTTCGTCCTCGGTCCACCTCGAGGCTAATCCACCACAAAGCAAGAGTAGGGTATTACACCCCAAGGTGGCCCGAACCTGGGTAAACTGCCTTGTTCCGTTTCCTTCCAGTTCATCAAGCTAGGTCGTGAGATCAACGGGTAGGCGGAATGGGGAGGTTGAGTGCTTCGCACGCACCCCAGAGTTCGAATCTATCTTGGGTTCGCGAAGCCCTGAATCCGACAACTATAACTTGCAAGATAGGATCTAGAACATAGATATAATGGTGATAACATAAACGGTTCAGATCTGAAATCATGGCTCCCGGGCCCAAAGTGACAAGCATTAAGCATGGCCAAGTCATAGCAACATCAGTCTCAGAACATAGTGGATACTAGGGATCAAACCCTAACAAAACTAACTCAATTACATGATGAATCTCATCCAACTCCTCACCGGCCAGCGATCCTACGAAGGAATTACTCACTCCCGGTGGAGAGCATCATGGAATTGGCGATGGAGGACGGTTGGTGATGACGAAGACCGAAGATTCCCCTCTCCGGAGCCCTAAACGGACTCCAAATCTGGCCTCCCGATGAAGAATAGGCGGTGACGGCGGCTCGGTATCACGAAACAAGATAATTCTTCCTTCCTAATTTTTTTTGGAAATATGTGATTTTATAGCGTTTGTTTTAGGGTCTGCGGGGCCACCAGGTGGGGACAACCCACCTGGGTGCGCCAGGAGAGGGGGCACCCTGGTGGGTTGTGCTCACCTAGGGGGCCCCCTCCGGTGGTTCTTTGCTCCAGTATTTTTCTTTATTCATCTAAAATTTCTCGCGAAGTTTCATTCCAATCTGAGAACTTTTATTTCTGCACATAAACAACACCATGGTAGTTCTACTGAAACCATCGTCAGTTCGGGTTAGTTTCATTCAAATCATGCAAATTAGAGTCAAAACAAGAGGAAAATCGTTAGGAAAAGTAGATACGACGGAGACGTATCACTATGTGAAGACTCTCTCTCTCTCTCTCATAAAAAATAGATCTTAAGTATTTTTTTTCAAACAGCAAGCAAAAAATAAAATGAAATTCCAAGGATGGCACATATCATGTGAATAAGCAAAAACTTAGGCTCAACCAAAACTAATCGATCATTGTTGAAGAAGAAAGGTGGGATGTCAACCGGGGCATTCCCAAGCTTAGATGCTTGAGACTTCTTAAATTTTTAACTAGGGAAGCCTTGGGCATCCCCAAGCTTGAGCTCTTATGTCTCTTTAATTCCTCTCATATCACGGTTTCCCTAATTCTTAAAAACTTCATCCACACAAAACTCAACAAGAACTCGTGAGATAAGTTAGTATAAACCAATGCAATAACCTTATCATTCTCTACTTTAGAAAAATCACTAAAATTATAATTGGACATTGCATATTAAATGCCTCTGCCTATTTAATACTCCTATCCTCAAATAGAATCATTAAACAAGCAAACATGTGCAAACAATGCAAACATAACATCAATCTGTCTAAAAAACAGTCTGTAAAGAATGCAGGAAGATTCATACTTGTCTAACTCCAAAAAAATTGACAAATTACCACACTGTAGAAAATTTGTTGTAGCTTATTGTGTAAAAGTTTCAAGATTTTATCATGTTCTGACTATTCACAAATATTCAAAACGTCACAACAAACTTTCTGTTTTCAAACAGCAACATATAGACTTGCAAAATAAGCCTGGTAAAGGCTATACTTGACAATTTTATTGAAATAAAAGATGAAAAACATTACTCTAAATAATATAAAGCAAATCCTAATAAAATAAAATGATGTTGCAAGAAAAACTCATATCATGTGATGAATAAAAATATAGCTCCAAGTAAGGTTACCGATAATGTTGAAGACGAAAGAGGGGATGCCTTCCGGGGCATCCCCAAGCTTAGTTGCTTGGGTATTCCTTCAATATTACCTTGGGGTGCCTTGGGCATCCCAAAGCTTAGGGTCTTGCCACTCCTTATTCTCCTCATATCAATATCTCACCCAAAACTTCAATCACACAAAACTTACCGGTGAAGGAAATATGCCCTAGAGGCAATAATAAAGTTGATATTTATATTTCCTTATATCATGATAAATGTTTATTATTCATGCTAGAATTCTATTAACCGGAAACTTAGTACATGTGTGAATACATAGAGAAACAGAGTGTCACTAGTATGCCTCTACTGGACTAGCTCGTTGAATCAAAGATGGTTAAGTTTCCTAGCCATAGACATGTGTTGTCATTTGATTAACGGGATCACATCATTAGAGAATGATGTGATTTACTTGACCCATTCCGTTAGCTTAGCACGATGATCGTTTAGTTTGTTGCTATTGCTTTCTCCATAACTTATACATGTTCCTATGACTGTGATATCATGCAACTCCCGAATACCGGAGGAACACTTTGTGTGCTACCAAACATCACAATGTAACTAGGTGATTATAAAGGTGCTCTATAGGTGTCTCCGATGGTGTTTGTTGAGTTGGCATAGATCAAGATTAGGATTCGTCACTCCGATTGTCGGAGAGGTATCTCTAGGCCCTCTCGGTAATGCACATCAATATAAGCCTTGCAAGCAATGTGACCAATGAGTTAGTTGCGGGACGTTGAATTACGGAACAAGCAAAGAGACTTGTCGGTAACGAGATTGAACTAGGTATTGAGATACTGACGATCGAATCTCGGGCAAGTAACATACCGATGACAAAGGGAACAACGTATATCATTATGCGGTTTAACCGATAAAGATCTTCGTAGAATATGTGGGAGCCAATATGAACATCTAGGTTCCGCTATTGGTTATTGACCATAGACGTGTCTCGTTCATGTCTACATAGTTCTCGAACCCGTTGGGTCCGCACGCTTAACGTTCGGTGACGATCGGTATTATGAGTTATGTGTTTTGATGTACCGAAGATAGTTCGGAGTCCCGGATGTGATCACGGACATGATGAGGAGTATCAAAATGGTCGATAGATAACGATTGATATATTGGACGGCTATATTCGGACACCGGAAGTGTTCCAGCTAATTTCGGAGAAAATCGGAGTGTCGGAGGGTTACCGGAACCCCCCGGGAGAACTAATGGGCCACATGGGCCTTAGTGGAGAGAGAGATAGGGCCGGCCAAGGCAGGCCACACGCCCCCTCCCCCTTTGGTTCGAATTGGACTAGGGAAGGGGGCGGCGCCCCCCTTTCCTTCTCCCTCCCCTCAGGAAAGGGGAGTCCTACTCCTACTAGGAGGAGGACTCCTCTCCTGGCGCGCCCCAAGGGCCGGCCGGCGTCCCCCCTTGCTCCTTTATATACGGGGGTAGGGGCACCCTAGAACACACAAGTTGATTGTTTCCAGTCGTGTGCGGTGCCCCCCACCACCATAATCCACCTCGGTCATATTGTAGCGGTGCTTAGGCGAAGCCCTATTCCGGTAGCATCATCATCATCGTCATCACGCCGTCGTGCTGACGAAGCTCTCCCTTGACACTCTGCTAGATCATGAGTTCATGGGATATCACTAAGCTGAACGTGTGTAGATCGCGGAGTTGTCGTACTTCGGTACTACGATCGGTCGATCGTGAAGACGTACGACTACATCAACCGCGTTGTCATAAGGCTTCCGCTTATGGCCTGCGAAGGTACGTAGACAACACTCTCCCCTCTCGTTTCTATGCATCACAATGATCTCGCGTGTGCGTAGGAATTTTTTTGAAATTACTGTGTTCCCCAACAAACGGAACTTCATGAGATAGGTTAGTATGATAAAACTAATCATTTACTTTGGTATTGTCAAAGACAAGATTAATAATTGTTCTCACACAATGCCTACTGTACCTTATCATTTCTACAATTTATATCACTTAATGTAAGCTATGAAACACTAAAGCAAGCAAACTATGTATTGAAAACAGAATCTGTCAAAAACAGAACAGTCTGTAAAGATCTGGACAATGACCATACTTCTGTAAATCCACAAATTCTGAAAAATTAGGACAACGTAGGCAATTTGTATATCAATAATGTGTTAAAACTTTAGAATTTATCACGCTCCAGTGAATTTAAATAATTATGTTACTAGAAGCAAAAGTTTCTGTTTTTGCACAGAATCAAGTCAACTATCATCCACACTATCCCAAAGGCTTTACTTGGCACTTTATTAAAACAAAAGATATAAAACATGATTACTAAAGTAGCTTAATCATGTGAACACACAAAAACAGTAGGGGTAAATGTTGGGTTGTCTCCCAACAAGCGCTTTTCTTTAAGGGTTTTTATCAGTTTTGCCACCGGTTGTATAACACTACTCAGTTTTACCACTAAAAATTTTGACTACTCAAAAATGCCATTGTTCTGTTGGACACAACCTCAAAAAGACCATTTTTCACGGTCAATGGACTTTGACCGAAGGTAGATGACGAAAATACCCTTATCCCATTTGCCAACTCCCCTTTCTCTCTTTTGACTTGTGGGCCCATCTGTTAGGGGCGCAGAAAAGAGAAAATGAAAATTGGCAGTTCGGGGCTTCGAACCCAAAACCACACTGCATGTTGCGAGAGCTAACCACCTGAGCTACAGAAATCTTCTAATGTGAAAGGAGAGAGAGAGAGAAAGGGGAGTCGACAAATGGGATAAGGGTATTTTCGTCATCTACCTTCGGTCAACATCCATTGACGTGACAATTACGGTGAAAATGGTCTTTTTGAGGTTGTGTCCAACAGAACAATGGCATTTTTGAGTAGTCAAAATTTTTAGTGGCAAAACTGAGTAGTGGTATACAACCGATGGCAAAGCTGATAAAAACCCTTTCTTTAATGCCTTTTAAGCTAGCCATGATGATTTCAATGATGCTCACATAGAAGATAAGAATTGAAACATAATGGGAGCATCATGAACCATATGACTAGCACATTTAAGTCTAACCCGCTTCCTATGCATAAGGATTTTGTGAGCAAACGATTCATGGGAACAAGAATCAACTAGCATGGGAAGGCAAAACAAGCAAAACTTCAAGATTTTCAACACATAAAGAGGAAACTTGATATTATTGCAATATGTAAAAGCATATGTTCCTCTCTCATAGTAATTTTCAGTAGCATCATGAATGAACTAAATAATATAACTATCACATAAAGCATTATTTTCATGATCTATGAGCATAGAAATTTTATTACTCTCCACATAAGCAAATTTATTCTCATCAATAATAGTGGGAGAAAACTCAACAAAATAACCATCATGTGATACTTGATTGGCATAATCAATTTGAGCATTAAAATCATGATGACAATTTTCATGGATATCATTACTCTTTATAGCATACATATCATCACAATAATCATCATAGGTAGGAACTTTTTTATCATAGTGAATTGAAACCTCTTCCAAAATAGTGGATTCATCACTAAATAGAGTTATGACCTCTCCAAATCCACTATCATAATTATTACAATAAGATTCAACACCATCAAAAATAGTGGGATAATTATAACCTAAAGTTGACACTCTTCCAACCCACTTTCATCAATACAATCATCATAAATAGGAGGCATGCTTTCATTATAATCAATTTTCTCATAAAAACTTGGGGGACTAAAAATATCATCTTCATCGATAAGAATGGATCCTTTCTAGAGGAGTTTCTCTCGAAAGAAGTGAGTGGGAGGAAAGTAGAACTTGATGAGGTACTTGTAACTTCTCCCGAATTGGAAAGTAGTTCATCACAGAAATCAGTTCCAGTGATTCCTAAACCAATTAGTGAGGAAGCTAATGATGATGATCATGAAACTTCAGATCAAGTTACTACTGAACCTCGTAGGTTAACCAGAGTATGATCCGCACCAGAGTGGTATGGTAATCCTGTTCTGGAAGTCATGTTACTAGACCATGACGAACCTACAAACTATAAGGAAGCAATGATGAGCCCAGATTCCGTGAAATGGCTTCAAGCCATGAACTCTGAGATTGGATCCATGTATGAGAACAAAGTGTGGACTTTGTTTGACTTGCCCGATGATCCGCAAGCCATAGAGAATAAATGGATCTTCAAGAAGAAGACTGACGCTGACGGTAATGTTACTGTCTACAAAGGTCGACCTGTTACAAAAGGTTTTCCACAAGTTCAAGGAGTTGACTACGATGAGACCTTCTCACCCGTAGCGATGCTTAAGTTTGTCCGAATCATGTTAGCAATTGCCGCATTTTATGATTATGAAATTTGGCAAATGGATGTCAAAACTGCATTCCTTAATGGATTTCTTAAAGAAGAGTTTTATATGATGCAACCAGAAGGTTTTGTCGATCCTAAAGGTGCTAATAAAGTGTGCAAGCTCTAGTGATCCATTTATTGTCGGATTTTGGGTTCCGGCAGACCCTTGAGGTTTGAACACTGGGGTGCGCGCGGAGATTTCGCCTCCTACCTACCTGCACCCCCCTCCCGCCATGCTAGGATCTAAAGTACGGAAAGAACAACGTGAGAGACACAAGGTTTATACTGGTTCGGGCCACCGTTGTGGTGTAATACCCTACTCCAGTGTGTGGTGTGGTGGATTGCCTCTTGGGCTGATGATGATGAACAATACAAGGAAGAACAGCCTCGCGAGGGTCTATTCCTGGCTGGGGCGATGAACTGCTGGGAGGAGTTCAGTCACCTTTCTCTCTCTCTCTCTCTCTCTCAACCAACCGACCGAACCCCCTCCCGTTCTGTGGGTGGCTGGTCCTATTTATAGAGGCCCTGGTCCTCTTCCCAAATATCGAGCGGGAAGGGAGCCAACAATGGCGGGCTAATTTGAAGGGGGGCAGCAAGTATCAGCTATCCTGACAAAAGTAGTCTTCGCCTGCGCAAAACTCTGGTGATGACGCCGTCTTGGGCTCCACGGTGACCTCCATCTCATAGTCCTCCTGGTCTTGATCTCGTTGCACCGAAATGGCAACCTTTGCATGATGCCTCGGTACTCAGCGGCTGCGCTTTCCCCCTTTGCACCAAAGAGGAAAGGAGGACGCTGCGCGGGATGGCACCCGCCTAGCGCCCTGAGTCGTCATGGCTTGCGTCACGGGCACCTCGTGAGGTACCCCGCCTTGATCTCTCCGCCTCCTCATGAGCTAGCCTGACGAGGCCGTGCCTGAGGAAGCTCCGCGTCGTCCGCCCCGCGAGGCTTGGCCCCTCGCGAGGGTCTTGGGTTTGTGTTGGTGAAGATGGGCCGTGCTGGGGCCCCCTTTGAGCCACGCCGCAGGCCGCAGGCAGGCAAGCCTGGGGACCCCCGTTCCCAGAACACCGACAGTAGCCCCCGGGCCCAAGGCGCGCCCGTACTTGGCCGTGCTGGGAGGCAAAAGGGCAAGAGTGAAGCGCCGCGGGCCCTAACAGCCTGCGGCCTTGGGCGCCGCGTGGCAGTTGACTGGACGTGGGTGCCTCCACTTCCCCACGGCGCCTCGGCAACTGTACGGATTGGACAAGTCCCTGCATGCAAAACAGGTCATGATTACCTGCGGTCGTGGAGGTTGGTGGTTGGCCTTCGCCGGCTATAAGTACGTAACAGCGCGCGCCCTTCTAGTCCATCCCTCCTTGCTCCTCCTTCTTCTCGATCCTTGCTCCGTCTTGCCGTGATGGCTCCGATCCGCCGGTTCTCGATGGCAGAGAAGGGAAAGGCTCCCCGAGAGGGACCAGACCCACTCCCGCCGAAGAAACGGCTTGTCCACCGAGGCCCGGACAAGGGGGCCCTTCAGGTGGTGTCGAGGCCTTGGGGCGAGCGGGCGCCACCGGGGTTCCCGCTTCCATTGTACGCCCACGTCGAGGGCCCCGAAGGAGCTGATGCTGACCGCCACAGGCGGCGCCGCCGTCGGTGTCGACGGGTCACGAAGGTGTGGGTCGTCCCCCCTGGGGTCCACACCGAGGGCTCCTCCCAAGAGTTCATGCTCCACGTTGCCATTCCTCTTCAGTCTTGGATCCACCTGCCTCCCTTCTTCACCTCCATCATCCCGCAGGGGGAGCCCCTGGAGCTCTGGCTACAGCACGCCGGCTGCAGCACCCTCGCGACCGAGGCAGAGGTCGCGATCGTCGCCCCGGGCGAGGTCTACATGACTCAAGGCTGGAGAGAGATCGCCCGGGTTTGCAGGACAAGGGGCGTCTTCGCGATCCACTTGGACTACGATGGTGCTTCGGTGATGCTCTTCAAGGTCTTCGATGCGAGTGGGCGCTGGCTGCAGTGCTGCCCCAGGGAAGGCGGCCGGGACCCTGCTGCGATGAGGACTGGGCTCTCCAACCGCTCCCTTGGTGGCTCCTCAGGCGGTGGAGACGTCGGAGGTTCCAGCGAGTCCGGCGAGCCCTTCGCGACTCCGGAGACGAGCGACGACAGCTACGAGCCCCCGAGCCGGCGCCGCTCCTGGAGCAGGGCGGGCTTGTCAGGCCGCCGTCGACTCTGATTTGGATGGGGTTGGCGTCGATGCTTGATGGTCCACTGTTGATGATGGCGTCTTTTGTAAGGATGCGCATAGTTTGCGTCTCTTCAGGATCTGTTCCCTGCGAGGAACCAAAAACGGGCCCCGTGGGGGCTTGTAAGGTGCCTGTGATCCTGTTTTGTTAATATAACCCTTGTCGTAGAATTGCGCGAGTTGCTCATCCCGTCTTAGCTCGGTCCTCCCTTTCGAACCTCACGAGGGCTTGGTCATGGCCAGGAGGTGAGCGACCCGGAGTCCGGTAAGAGCCCCTGAGTCGCGGTGCTCAGGAGGTCCCCTTTGGCGCCCAAGCAGCTGTCGCTTGGTGAGAAAGGAGAGCGGTGTCGCTAACAAGGGATAGCATTAGGTGCGGGGATGGTGCCACGGTAGCTGGTGCTTTCGGGTGATGACTTATCTCGAGGACGAGGGGCCGCTCTCTGGTGTGTCGCCAGGTTCGTGCTTCGACAGGCGCGAGGTTGCTCAGCGAGGGCCTCGTGTGTCTCTCCCCTCTCGCCTTTGCTCCCCTTTCTGCTCTATGTCCTCGGGTCCCGGCCCTCGAGCGAATCTCAGCCGTCGCTGGTATGCCAGGTCGCGATGCCGTGGTCAAGGCCAGAGGGTGAGGGCTGGAGAGCCAGTAAGAGCCCTGAGTCGCGATGCTTAGGTACCCCCCCTTTAACGTGCAAGCGGTTCGCATGGACGAGAGCGAAGGAGACACAGCAAGAGCCTCGCCTGACGCAGCTCCTTCAGGAGGTCCTGCAGGTCCATCATAGAAAAAGCAAGGGGTTTGCCATAACAATTGACGGTCAGCCGTTGGTTGCTTCTAAGGGGTAGTGAGGCACTGAAGGCTTGACGAGGTGACGCTATGCAGGGCTATCGCGGCCAGAGCTCAGCCATCTAGGTTTGTCAGTGTTGCAGGAACGGACCCATGCGCAAGCGTCGTGCCGTTTGGGAGCAGCTCCGTTAGTTGGCATCAGCTGAGCAGGCAACTAGGTAAAACACATTAGCCACAAAGGAGTGAATTCGTTCAAATAGATGCTGGGAATGCGGAGATCACTGGGTCAGGCCCGAGCGACTTGGGGGTGACGCAGCCCGAGGGCCGCCCCCAACAAGGTAAGCTAACGACATGGAATAAAAAAGGGGATAGACGCCGCAGGGATAGACCCACGTGGCCTGGGAATAATGAGCCCTGGGGGCGCTCCCAACTGGAAGTAAAACTCGAAAGATGTCACCTGATGATGTTAAGGACGAAGGGGTGTTGGTGTAGCAAACTTGGTGGGCTGCGGAAGCCGATCCTCATGAGCCCCTAGGCCCAGGGGCCTCGGGAGGCTCCGGAGGTGCTGGCGGCTCCTCGCGGACCATCTCCATCTCCGCCAGGGCTGCGGAACACCTGGCCTCTTGCGCCTCCGTGATGCCCCTCATGAGGCGCTGGTACGCGTCAGCCACGCTCGGCAAGCCGTAAGGCATGCGAACGTAGCTGTGGGGTGGACCTCCGCAGCGCCCCACTCGCGAGGGCCAGAGGCGCTCCAGGGAGGCGACTCGGTTGAGCCCTGGTATGTCGATGCAGACGCACAGCCCGCCATCCTCGCATGGATGGGGAGCCACTACTGGTAGGCGGCGGCCGCCTTTCATGACTCTTGACTCCTGTAGCTCCTGAATGGCCTTGCTGACGAACTCCTGAGGGTCTGGATCTCCTTGCCTTGCTCCTTCTCGAGGGAAACGTGCTTCAAAACACGCCTCCAGGTGGTGCCCAAGCGCCTCCCTCGTGACCCTAGCTAGGTCGGTGGCCCTCCAGGGGAGAGCCCCCAAGCCCTGCCTGAGGAGGGTGTCGGGCGCGCTTTCCTATGCGATGGAAGGAGGTTCCCCCTGGGCAGGCACGGGCCCAGAGGGGCCTGCCTCCTGAGGGGCCGGGCCGGACGATGTCTTCTTCTTCTTGGGGGTGGCCTCGGGAAGCCTCCTGCTTCCGCGATCCGGGTCTTCCAGTGATGCGGCCTGAAAGGCTCGTTCCAGGGAACACACCGCGTCCTTCTCTTTGCAGGGCACCGTGATGACTCCGCCGCTTCCTGGCATCTTGAGGACATTGTAGCCGTGGTGAGCTACGGCCATGAACTTGGCCAGTGCTGGGTACCCAAGGATGGCGTTGTACGGCAGGCGAATGTGAGCGACGTCGAAGTCGATGAGCTCGGTGCGGTAGTTGTCGCGTGCCCCGAAGGTGACAGGGAGGCGGACCTGCCCGATCGGGACCGTGGAGCCGTCGGTGATACCAGAGAAAGGCTTGGTTGGCTGAAGCTGGCTGTAGGGCACTTGGAGGTTGTTGAATGTCTCCACGGACAGGACGTTGAGCCCTGCCCCGCCATCGATGAGGGTCTTGGTGACCACCACATTGCTGATGATTGGGGAACAAAGCATCGGGAGGACTCCGGCCGTAGCCGCACACTTGAGCTGATCTGTTGAGCTGAACGTGATGGCGCACGCCGACCACCTGAGAGGGCGCGTGGCTTCGAGCCTGGGGAGGATTGCGTTCACTTCGCGGGCGAACTGCTTGAAGATGCGTTGAGAGGCTGGGGCTTGAGCCCCGCCCAGGATGCAGGCGATTGCGCGCGGCTCCTGGAAGCCCCCAGCCTCCTCGTCCTGGTGGCGGTCCTCGTTTCTCCTTGGCTGTGGCGGCAGCGGTGGGAGGCCTGCGTTGCCTTGCGGGCGATCCTCGCGAGGCTGATCCCTCCAGCCTCCCTCGCGAGGCGGGTCTTGCCAGCGATCCTCGCGAGGTTGATCGCGCCACCCCTGGCGCGGGCCACGGTCTTCCCAGCGTCCTGCGTTCCTTCCTCCTCCTCGACCGTAGCCCCGGTCACCGCGGTCGGGGCGACGGCCGATCCTTCCTTCTCGCACGGCTCAGAGTTCTTGACATTCGTTGGTGTTGTGGGTGTGGAGGTCGTGGTACACACAGTACCGGCTGCCCTTGGAAGGTTCGGGCTGACCTCTGCCCCGCTTGGTGTCCGGTTCTGCCGCGAGTACGGCAGCCCCCTTGCGCTTCACATCCTTGGCCTTGAGCTTCTTCTCTTCTGGGTCTGCGGCAGGCAGCTCGAGGAGGGAGAGACGCCCTTCCTCAGCCCTGGCGCACTTGTTCGCCAAGTTGAACAGCTCCATGGAAGTGCACAGGTCTTCATGCATCGCCAGCTCCTCCTTCATCTTGACGTCGTGCACGACGTCGGAGAAGGCCGAGATGACGGCCTCTTCAGTCACCTTGGGAATCTTGAGGCGTGCGTTGTTGAAGCGCTGGATGTACTTCTGCAGGGTCTCCCCGGGTTGTTGCTTGATGCGGCGCATGTCGCTCATGGTGGGTGGCCGGTCGCGAGTGCCTTGGAAGTTGGCGATGAACCGGGTGCGCATCTCGTCCCAGGAGGAGATTGTACCTGGAGCCAGGTTCAGGAGCCAGGTGCGGGCCCCGTCCTTGAGCGCCATGGGAAACCAGTTCGCCATGACCTTCTCGTCTCTGTGGGCAGCTTCGATGCCCAGCTCGTAGAGCTGGAGGAACTCTACAGGGTCGGCCATGCCGTCGTAGCGAGGAGGCAGGTCTGGCTTGAACTTGCTGGGCCACACGACGCTGCATAGTTCGGTGGTGAGGCGCAGCAGCCTGCTGTGGCCACGGGAGGGCTTGGGTGACGGAGAGCTTGGTCTTGCATGTCCCCACGCGCTGGAGCGGGAGGATGGTCGCGACGTGCTAGAGCAGGGAGCGCCCAGGCAGCTTCTGGTGGGCGAGGGACTTCTTGGCAGCTCTGTTCTTGCCGCGCTGGCACCTGACAGAGCGGGTTCCACCCAGGGGCCACGCGCCTTGGAGCCATGGCATCTTCTTGAGGAGGAGGCGGCTGGGGCACCGCCAGAGCCTCGTTGCCCGCGCGGGGCGGGGTGTGGTGCAGCGGAACGGACGGTGCAGGAGAGCCCCCTGCAGCGCGGACGAGCTCGACGACGCGGTCGAGCCATTCGTCGTAGACGTCATCGACGGGACGGTAGCGCAGGAGCTTGTTTGCCGCGATGAGTGCAGCCCGAGCCTCCATGGGCGCGCGGAGCGCGCGGGACGAAGATCCAGCCGGGGCGAGCGAGGGAGTTGCGGTGCGGCCGTCTTGCCGCACGGATGGATGCTGGGACGATGCTTGCTGCTCGTCTCCGCCGGGCCGGTGGCGGCATTGACGGCAGGTGACGGGGAACGGCGAGGACGCTGCCGACAGGGGCCATCTGGGCGATGCGGGAAGCGAGCGCGGCCTGGCACTCCGTGCGGGCCCGACGAGTGTCAAACATGGGCGTGATGGTCGGAGGAGAACGGGGTGGTAGAAGGTGGATTCCGGCGCCCCCCTACCTGGCGCGCCAAATGTCGGATTTCGGGTTCCGGCAGACCCTTGAGGTTCGAACACTGGGGTGCGCGTGGAGATTTCGCCTCCTACCTACCTGCACCCCCCCCCCCCGCCATGCTAGGATCTAAACTACGGAAAGAACAACGCAAGAGACACAAGGTTTGTACTGGTTCGGGCCACCGTTGTGGTGTAATACCCTACTCCAGTGTGTGGTGTGGTGGATTGCCTCTTGGGCTGATGATGATGAACAATACAAGGAAGAACAGCCTCGCGAGGGTCTGTTCCTGGCTGGGGCGATGAACTGCTGGGAGGAGTTCAGTCACCTTTCTCTCTCTCTCTCTCAACCAACCGACCGAACCCCCTCCCGTTCTGTGGGTGGCTGGTCCTATTTATAGAGGCCTTGGTCCTCTTCCCAAATATCGAGCGGGAAGGGAGCCAACAATGGCGGGCTAATTTGAAGGGGGACAGCAAGTATCAGCTATCCTGACAAAAGTAGTCTTCGCCTGCGCAAAGCTCTGGTGATGACGCCGTCTTGGGCTCCACAGTGACCTCTATCTCGTAGTCCTCCTGGTGTTGGTCTCGTTGCACCGAAATGGCAACCTTTGCCTGATGCCTCGGTACTCCGCGGCTGCGCTTGCCCCCTTTGCACCAAAGAGGAAAGGAGGTCGCTGCGCGGGCTGGCACCCGCCTGGCGCCGTGAGTCGTCATGGCTTGCGTCACGGGCACCTCGTGAGGTACCCCGCCTTGATCTCTCCGCCTCCTTGTGAGCCAGCCTGACGAGGCCGTGCCTGAGGAAGCTCCGTGTCGTCCGCCCCGCGAGGCTTGGCCCCTCGCGAGGGTCTTGGGTTTGTGTTGGTGAAGATGGGCCGTGCTGGGCCCCCCTTTGAGCCATGCCGCAGGCCGCAGGCAGGCAAGTCTAGGGAACCCCGTTCCCAGAACGCCGACATTTATGGACTGGTGCAAGCCTCTCAGATTTGGAATATACGCTATGATAGTGTGATCAAAGCATATGGTTTTATACAGACTTTTGGAGAAGCCTATATTTACAATAAAGTGAGTGGGAGCTCTGTAGCATTTCTGATATTATATGTGCATGACATATTGTTCATTGGAAATGATATAGAATTTTTGGATAGCATAAAAGGGTACTTGAATAAGAATTTTTCAATGAAAGACCTCGGTGAAGCTGCTTATATATTGGGAATCAAGATCTGTAGAGACAGATCAAGACGCTTAATTGGACTTTCACAAAGCACATACCTTGATAAAGTTTTTAAGAAGTTCAAAATGGATCAATCAAAGAAAGGGTTCTTGCCTGTGTTACAAGGTGTGAAGTTGAGTCAGACTCAATGCCCGACCACTGCAGAAGATAGAGAGAAAATGGTCATTCCCTATGCCTCAGCCATAGGTTATATCATGTATGCAATGATGTGTACCAGACCTGATGTGTGCCTTGCTATAAGTTTAGCAGGGAGGTACCAAAGTAATCCAGGAGTGGATCACTAGATGGCGGTCAAGAAAATCTTAAAATACCTGAAAAGGACTAAGGATATGCTTCTCGTTTATGGAGGTGACAAAGAGCTTGTCATAAATGGTTACATCTATGCAAGCTTTGACACTGATCCGGATGACTCTAAGTCGCAAACTGGATACGTACTTATATTGAATGGTGGAGCTGTCAGTTGGTGTAGTTCCAAGCAGAGCATCGTGGCGGGATCTTCGTGTGAAGCAGAGTACATAGCTGCTTCGGAAGTAGCAAATGAAGTAGTTCATATCCGATCTAGGTGTTATACCTAGTGCATCGGGTCCAATGAAAATCTTTTGTGACAATACTGGAGAAATTGCCTTAGCGAAGGAATCCAGATTTCACAAGAGAACCAAACACATCAAGAGATGCTTCAATTGCATCCGCGATCAAGTCAAGGAGGGAGACATAGAGATTTTTAAGATACATACGGATCTGAATGTTGCAGACCCGTTTACTAAGCCTCTTCCACGAGCAAAACATGATCAGCACCAAGACTCCATGGATGTTAGAATCATTACTATGTAATCTAGATTATTGACTCTAGTGCAAGTGGGAGACTGAAGGGAATATGCCCTAGAGGCAATAATAAAGTTGTTATTTATATTTCCTTATTTCATGATAAATGTTTATTATTCATGCTAGAATTGTATTAACCGGAAACTTAGTACATGTGTGAATACATATACAAAACAGAGTGTCCCTAGTATGCCTCTACTTGACTAGCTCGTTAGTCAAAGATGGTTAAGTTTCCTGACCATAGACATGTGTTGTCATTTGATGAACGGGATCACATCATTAGAGAATGATGTGATGGAAAAGACCCATCTGTTAGCTTAGCATAATGATTGTTAAGTTTTATTGTTATTGCTTTCTTCATGACTTATACATATTCATCTGACTATGAGATTATGCAACTCCCGAGTACCGGAGGAACACCTTGTGTGCTATCAAACGTCACAACGTAAATAGGTGATTATAAAGATGATCTACAGGTGTCCCCAAAGGTGTTTGTTGGGTTGGCATAGATCGAGATTAGGACTTGTCACTCTGAGTATCAGAGAGGTATCTCCCTCTCAGTAATGCAAATCACTATAAGCCTTGCAAGCAATGTGACTAATGAGTTAGTTATGAGATGATGCATTACGGAACAAGTAAAGGGACTTGCCGGTAACGAGATTGAACTAGGTATAATGATACCGATGATCGAATCTCAGGCAAGTAACATACCGATGACAAAAGGGAATAACGCATGTTGTTATTACGGTTTGACTGATAAAGATCTTCGTAGAATATGTAGGAACCAATATGAGCATCCAGGCTCCGCTATTGGTTATTGACCAAAGGTGTGTCTCGGTCATGTCTACATAGTTCTCCAACCCGTAGGGTCTCCACGCTTAATGTTCTATGATGATTTGTATTATGAGTTATGTGTTTTGGTGACCGAAGTTTGTTCGGAGTCCCGGATGAGATCACATACATGACAAGGAGTTTCAAAATGGTCGAGAGGTAAAGATTCATATATTGGAAGGTAGTATTCGGACGTCAAAATGGTTTTGGGTGGTTCGGGTATTTTACAGGAGTACCGAGGGGTTACCGGAACCCCCCCCCCCCGGGGGGGGGGGGAATATTGGGCCTACATGGGCCTTAGTGGAGAGAGAGGGGAGGCCGCAAGGGGTGCCCCCCCATGGAGTCTGAATTGGACTAAGGGAGGGGCGGAGCCCCCCTTTCCCTTTCCCTCTCCCTCTCCCTCTCCTTCCTTTTCCCCTCCAGTAAGAAAGGAAATAGGGGGTGCTGAATCCTACTAGGAGTGGAGTCCTAGTAGCACTCCCCCCATGGCGCGCCCCCTTGGTTGCCGGCCTCCTCCTCCCCTCCTTTATATACAGGGGCAGGGGGCACCCCATAGCACATCAATTGTTCTCTTAGCCGTGTGCGGTGCCCCCCTCCATAGTTTACTCCTCCGGTCATAGCGTCATAGTGCTTAAGCGAAGCCCTGCGCGGATCACATCACCATCACCATCACCATCACCATGCTGCCGTGCTGACGGAACTCTCCCTCGACCCTCTGCTGGATCAAGAGTTCGAGGGACATCATCGAGCTAAATGTGTGCTGAACTCGGAGGTGCCATACGTTCAGTACTAGATTGGCTGGATCGCGAAGACGTTTGACTACATCAACCGCGTTAACCTAACGCTTCCACTTTCGGTCTACGAGGGTTCGTAGACACACTCTCCCCCTCTCGTTGCTATGCATCTCCTAGATAGATTGTGCATGGTCATAGGAATTTTTTTGAAATTGCATGTTATGTTTCCCAACATGGGAGGCATAGGATGAAGATGGCCTCTCTCAAACAACCCTGCAACCAAATAACAAAGAGTCTCTTGTGTCCCCAACACACCCAATACAATGGTAAATTGTATAGGTGAAGGAAATATGCCCTAGAGGCAATAATAAAGTTGTTATTTATATTTCCTTATATCATGATAAATGTTTATTATTCATGCTAGAATTGTATTAACCGGAAACTTAGTACATGTGTGAATACATAGACAAACAGAGTGTCACTAGTATGCCTATACTTGACTAGCTCGTTAATCAAAGATGGTTAAGTTTCCTAGCCATGGACAAAGAGTTGTCATTTGATAAACGGGATCACATCATTAGATAATGATGTGATTGACTTGACCCATCCGTTAGCTTAGCACTTTGATCGTTAAGTTTACTGCTATTGCTTTCTCCATAACTTATACATGTTCCTATGACTATGAGATTATGCAACTCCCAAATACCGGAGGACCACTTAGTGTGCTATCAAACGTCACAACATAACTGGGTGACTATAAAGATGCTCTACAGGTGTCTCCGATGGTGTTTGTTGAGTTGGCATAGATCGTGATTAGGATTTGTCACTCCGTGTATCGGAGAGGTATCTCTGGGCCCTCTCGGTAATGCACACCACTATAAGCCTTGCAAGCAATGTGACTAATGAGTTAGTTACGGGATGTTGCATTACGGAACGAGTAAAGAGATTTGCCGGTGACGAGATTGAACTAGGTATTGAGATACCTACGACCGAATCTCGGGCAAGTAACATACCGATGATAAAGGGAACAACGTATGTTGTTATGCTATTTGACCGATAGAGATCTTCGTAGAATATGTAGGAACCAATATGAGCATCCAGGTTCCGCTATTGGTTATTGACCAGAGACGAGTCTCGGTCATGTCTACATAGTTCTCGAACCCGTAGGGTCCGCACGCTTAACATTCGGTGGCGATCGGTGTTATGAGTTTATGTGTTTTGATGTACCGAAGGTAGTTTGGAGCCTAGGATATGATCACGGACATGACAAGGAGTATCGAAATGGTCGAGACATAAAGATTGATGTATTGGAAGGTTATGTTTAGACATCGGAATGGTTTCGGGTGAGTTCGGGCATTTAGCGGAGTACCGGGGGGTTACCGGAACCCCCTGGGGAGTGTATGGGCCTTAATGGGCCTTAGTGGGAGAGAGGAGGAGGCGGCCAAGGTAGAGGGCGTGCCCCCCCCAAGCCCAATCCGAATTGAGTGGGGGCCGGGCTCCCCTTCCTTCCCTCTCTCTCCCCTTCCTTTCTCTCCTACTCCAACAAGGGAAGGGGGAATCCTACTCCCACCGGGAGTAGGACTCCCCCCTTGGGCGCACCATAGAGGGCCGGCCCTTCCCCTCCTCCACTCCTTTATATACAGGGGAGGGGGCACCCCATAGATACACAAGTTGATTGTTTAGCCGTGTGCGGTGCCCCCCTCCACAGAATTCCACCTCGGTCATATCGTTGTAGTGCTCAGGCGAAGCCCTGCGTCGGTAACTTCATCATCACCATCATCACGCCGTCATGCTGAAGAAGATCTCCCTCAACACTCAGCTGGATCTAGAGTTCGTGGGATGTCACCGAGCTGAACGTGTGCAGATCGCAGAGGTGCCGTACCTTCGGTGCTGGGATCGGTCGGATCGTGAAGACGTACGACTACATCAACCGCATTGTCATAACGCTTCCACTTACGGTCTACGAGGGTATGTAGAAAACTCTATCCCCTCTCATTGCTATGTATCACCTAGATGGATCTTGCGTGTGCATAGGAATTTTTTTTGAAATTACTACGTTCCCCAACAGTGGCATTTGAGCCAGGTCTATGCATAGATGTTATATGCACGAGTAGAACACAAAGGAGCTGTGGGCGTGGGTATATACATATTGCTTGCCGTCATTAGTTGATTCTTGATTCAGTGATATTGTTGGATGAAGCGGCTCAGACCGACATTACGTGTACGCTTACGCAAGACTGGTTCTACCGACGTGCTTCGCACACAGGTGGCTAGTGGGTGTCAGTTTCTCCAATTTTAGTTGAGTCAGATTCAATGAACAGGGTTCTTTCTGAAGATCAAAAAGCAATCACTATACCGTGTTGTGGTTTTTGATGCGTAGGTAAGAACGGTTCTTGCTAAGCCCGTAGCAGCCATGTAAGACTTGCAACAACTAAGTAGAGGACGTCTAACATGTTTTTGCAGGACATGTTGTGATGTGATATGGTCAAGACATGATGCTAAATTTTATTTTATGAGATGATCATGTTTTGTAACACAGTTATCGGCAACTGGCAGGAGCCATATGGTCATCGCTTTATTGTATGAAATGCAATCGCCATGTAATTGCTTTACTTTATCACTAAGCAGTAGCGATATTCGTAGAAGCAATAGTTGGCGAGACAACAACGATGCTTCGATGGAGATCAAGGTGTCAAGCCGGTGACGATGGTGATCATGACAGTGCTTTGGAGATGGAGATCAAAGGCACATGATGATGATGGCCATATCATATCACTTATATTGATTGCATGTGATGTTTATCCTTTATGCATCTTATTTTGCTTAGTTCGGCGGTAGCATTATAAGATGGTCTCTCACTAAATTTCAAGGTATGAGTGTTCTCCCTGAGTATGCACCGTTGCTACAGTTCGTCGTGCTGAGACACCACGTGATGATCGGGTGTGATAAGCTCTACGTTCACATACAATGGGTGCAAGCCAGTTTTGCACACGCGGAATACTCGGGTTAAACTTGACAAGCCTAGCATATGCAGATATGGCCTCGGAACACTAAGACCGAAAAGTCGAGCGTGAATCATATAGTAGATATGATCAACATAGTGATGTTCACCATTGAAAACTACTCCATCTCACGTGATGATCGTACATGGTTTAGTTAATATGGATCACGTGATCACTTAGATGATTAGAGGGATGTCTATATAAGTGGGAGTTCTTAAGTAATGTGATTAATTGAACTTTAATTTATCATGAACTTAGTACCTGATAGTATTTTGCATGTCTATGTTGTTGTAGATAGATGGCCCGTGCTGTTGTTCCGTTGAATTTTAATGCGTTCCTAGAGAAAGCTAAGTTGAAACATGATGTAGAAATTACACGGACTAGGTCCATAACTTGAGGATTATCCTTATTGCTGCAGAGAAGAATTACGTCCTAGAAGCACCACTAGGTGACAAACCCGCTGCAGGAGCAACACCAGATGTTATGAACGTCTGGCAAAGCAAAGCTGATGACTACTCGATAGTTCAGTGTGCCATGCTTTACGGCTTAGAACCGGGACTTCAACGACGTTTTGAACGTCATGGAGCATATGAGATGTTCTAGGAGTTGAAATTAATATTTCAATGAAATGCCCGGATTGAGAGATATGAAGTCTCCAATAAGTTCTATAGCTGCAAAATAGAGGAGAATAGTTCTGTCAGTGAACATATACTCAGAATGTCTGGGTACCACAACCACTTGACTTAGTTGGGAGTTAATCTTTCTAATGATAGTGTCATTGACAGATTTCTTCAATCACTGCTACCAAGCTACAAGAGCTTCGTGATGAACTATAATATGCAGGGGATGTATAAGACAATTCCCGAGCTCTTCGCAATGCTAAAGGCTGCGGAGGTAGAAATCAAGAAGGAGCATCAAGTGTTGATGGTCAACAAGACCACCAGTTTCAACAAAAAGGGTAAAGGGAAGAAGGGGAACTTCAAGAAGAACAACAAGCAAGTTGCTGCTCAAGTTAAGAAGCCCAAGTTTGGACCTAAGCCTGAGACTGAGTGCTTCTACTACAAAGGGACTGGTCACTGGAAGCGGAACTGCCCTAAGTATTTGGCGGAGAAGAAGGATGGCAAAGTGAAAGGTATATTTGATATACATGTTATTGATGTGTACCTTACTAATGCTTGCAGTAGCGCCTGGGTATTTGATACTGGTTCTGTTGCTAATATTTGCAACTCGAAATAGGGGCTACGGATTAAGCGAAGATTAGCTAAGGACAAGGTGACGATGCACGTGGGAAATGGTTCCAAAGTCGATGTGATCTCCGTCAGCATGCTACCTCTACATCTACCTTCGGGATTAGTATTAGACCTAAATAATTGTTATTTGGTGCCAGCGTTGAGCATGAACATTATATCTGGATCTTGTTTGATGCGAGACGGTTATTCATTTAAATCATAGAATAATGGTTGTTCTATTTATATGAGTAATATATCTTTTATGGTCATGCACCCTTGATGACTGGTCTATTTTTACTAAATCTTGATAGTAGTGATACACATGTTCATAGTATTGAAGCCAAAAGATATAAGTTTAATAATGATAGTGCAACTTATTTGTGGCACTGCCGTTTAGTTCATATTGGTGTAAAACGCATGAAGAAACTCCATGCCGATGGACTTCTGGAATCACTTGATTATGAATCACTTGATGCTTGCGAACCATGTCTCATGGGCAAGATGACTAAGACTCCATTCTCTGGAACAATGGAGCAAGCAACAGACTTGTTGGAAATAATACATACTGATGTATGCGGTCCGATGAGTGTTGACGCTCACGGCGGGTATCATTATTTTCTTACCTTCACAGATGATCTGAGCAGATATGGATATATCTACTTGATGAAACATAAGTCTGAAACATTTGAAAAGTTCAAAGAATTTCAGAGTGAAGTGGAAAATCATCATAACAAGAAAATTAAGTTTCAAAGATCTGATCATGGAGGTGAATATTTGAGTTATGAGTTTGGTCTTAATTTGAAACAATGCGGAGTAGTTTCACAACTCACGCCACCTCGAACACCACAGCGTAATGGTGTGTCCAAATGTCATAACTGCACTTTATTAGATATGGTGTGATCTATGATGTCTCTTACTGGTTTACCACTATCATTTTGGGGTTATGCTTTAAAGACGGCTGCATTCACGTTAAATAGGGCACCATCGAAATCCGTTGAGACGACACCTTATGAACTATGGTTTGGCAACAAACCCAAGTTGTCGTTTCTTAAAGTTTGGGGCTGCGATGCTTATGTGAAAAAGCTTCAACCTGATAAGCTCGAACCCAAATCGGACAAATGTGTCTTCATAGGATACCCAAAGGAGACAGTTGGGTACACCTTCTATCACAGATCCGAAGGCAAGATATTCGTTGCTAAGAATTGACCGTTTCTAGAGGAGTTTCTCTCGAAAGAAGTGAGTGGGAGGAAAGTAGAACTTGATGAGGTAACTGTACCTGCTCCCTTATTGGAAAGTAGTTCATCATAGAAATCAGTTCCAGTGATTCCTACACCAATTAGTGAGGAAGTTAATGATGATGATCAAGAACCTTCTGATCAAGTTACTACCGAACCTCGTAGGTCAACCAGAGTAAGATCCGCACCAGAGTGGTATGGTAATCCTGTTCTGGAAGTCATGTTACTTGACCATGACAAATCTACGAACTATGAGGAAGCGATGATGAGCCCAGATTCCGCAAAATGGCTTGAGGCCATGAAATCTGAGATGGGATCCATGTATGAGAACAAAGTATGGACTTTGGTTGACTTGCCCGATGATCGGCAATCCATAGAGAATAAATGGATCTTCAAGAAGAAGACTGACGCTGACGGTAATGTTACTGTCTACAAAGCTCGACTTGTTGCGAAAGGTTTTTGACAAGTTCAAGGAGTTGACTACGATGAGACCTTCTCACCCGCAGCAATGCTTAAGTCCATCCGAATCATGTTAGCAATTGCCGCATTTTATGATTATGAAATTTGGCAAATGGATGTCAAAACTGCATTCCTTAATGGATATCTTAAAGAAGAGTTGTATATGATGCAACCAGAAGGTTTTGTCGATCCAAAAGGTGCTAACAAAGTGTGCAAGCTCCAGCGATCAATTTATGGACTGGTGCAAGCCTCTCGAAGTTGGAATATACACTTTGATAGTGTGATCAAAGCATATGGTTTTATATAGACTTTTGGAGAAGCCTGTATTTACAAGAAAGTGAGTGGGAGCTCTGTAGCATTTCTGATATTATATGTGGATGACATATTGCTGATCGGAAATGATACTGAATTTCTGAATAGCATAAAAGGATACTTGAATAAGAATTTTACAACGAAAGACCTCGGTGAAGCTGTTTATATATTAGGCATCAAGATCTACAGAGAGAGATCAAGACGTTTAATTGGACTTTCACAAAGCACATACCTTGATAAAGTTTTGAAGAAGATCAAAATGGATCAAGCAACGAAAGGGTTCTTGCCTGTGTTACAAGGTGTGAAGTTGAGTCAAACTCAATGCCCGACCGTTGTAGAAGATATAGAGAAAATGAAAGTCATTCCCTATGCTTGAGCCATAGGTTCTATCATGTATGCAATGCTGTGTACCAGACCTGATGTGTGCCTTGCTATCAGTTTAGCGGGGAGGTACCAAAGTAATCCAGGAGTGGATCACTGGACAGCGGTCAAGAACATCCTGAAATACCTGAAAAGGACTAAGGATGTGTTTCTCGTTTATGGAGGTGACAAAAAGCTCGTCATAAATGGTTATGTCGATGCAGGCTTTGACACTGATCCGGATGACTCTAAGTCACAAACCGGATACATATTTTTATTGAATGGTGGAGCTATCAGTTTGTGTAGTTCCAAGCAGAGCGTCGTGGAGGGATCTATGTGTGAAGCGGAGTACATAGCTGCTTTGGAAGCAATAAATGAAGGAGTCTGGATAAAGGAGTTCATATCCAATCTAGGTGTCATACCTAGTGCATCGGGTCCAATGAAAATCTTTTGTGACAATACTAGTGCAATTGCCTTGGCAAAGGAATCTAGATTTCACAAGAGAAACAAGCACATCAAGAGAGGCTTCAATTCCATCCGCGATCAAGTCAAGGAGGGAGACATAGAGATTTGCAAGATACATACGGATCTGAATGTTGCAGGCCCATTCACTAAGCCTCTCTCACGAGCAAAACATGATCAGCACCAAGACTCCATGGGTGTTAGAATCATTACAATGTAATCTACATTACTGACGCAAGTGGGAGACTGAAGGAAATATGCCCTAGAGGCAATAATAAAGTTGTTATTTGTATTTCCTTATATCATGATAAATGTTTATTATTCATGCTATAATTATATTAACCGGAAACTTAGTACATGTGTGAATACATAGATAAACAGAGTGTCACTGGTATGCCTCTACTTGACTAGCTCGTTAATCAAAGATGGTTAAGTTTCCTAGCCATGGACAAAGAGTTGTCATTTGATAAATGGGACCACATCATTAGAAAATGATGTGATTGACTTGACCCATCCGTTAGCTTATCACTTTGATCGTTTAGTTTACTGCTATTGCTTTCTCCATAACTTATACATGTTCCTATGACTATGAGATTATGCAACTCCCGAATACCGGAGGAACACTTAGTGTGCTATCAAACATCACAACGTAAATGGGTGACTATAAAGATGCTCTACAGGTGTCTCCGATGGTGTTTGTTGAGTTGGCATAGATCGATATTAGGATTTGTCACTCCGTGTATCGGATAGGTATCTCTGGGCCCTCTCGGTAATGCACATCACTATAAGACTTGCAAGCAATGTGACTAATGAGTTAGTTACGGTATGCTGCATTACGGAACGAGTAAAGAGATTTGTCGGTAATGAGATAGAACTAGGTATTGAGATACCCATGATCGAATCTCGGGCAAGTAACATACCGATGACAAAGGGAACAACATATGTTGTTATGCAGTTTGACCGATAAAGATCTTCGTAGAATATGTAGGAACCAATATGAGCATCCAGTTTCCGCTATTGGTTATTGACCGGAGACAAGTCTCGGTCATGTCTACATAGTTCTCGAACTCGTAGGGTCCGCACGCTTAACGTTCAGTGACGATCGGTATTATGAGTTTATGTGTTTTGATGTACCGAAGGTAGTTCGGAGTCCTGGATATGATCACGTACATGACGAGGAGTCTCTAAATGGTCGAGACATAAAGATCGATATATTGGAAGGCTATGTTTGGACATCAGAATGGTTCCAGGTGAGTTCGGGCATTTACCGGAGTACCGGGGGGTTACCGGAACCCCCCGGGGAGTGTATGGGCCTTAGTGGGAGAGAGGATGAGGTGGAGGGCGCACACCCCCAAGCCCAATCTGAATTGGGTGGGGGCCGAGGGCCCCCTTCCTTCCCTCTCTCTCCCCTTCCTTTCTCTCCTACTCCAACAAGGGAAGGGGGAATCCTACTCCCACCGGGAGTAGGACTCCCCCCTTGGGCGCGCCATAGAGGGCCAGCCCTCCCCCTCCTCCACTCCTTTATATACACAGGGGAGGGGGCACCCCCATAGATACGCAAGTTGATTGTTTAGCCGTGTGCGGTGCCCCCTCCACCGAATTCCACCTCGGTCATACCGTTGTAGTGCTTAGGCGAAGCCCTGCGTTGGTAACTTCATCATCACCGTCATCACGCCATCGTGCTGACAAAGCTCTCCCTCAACACTCAGCTGGATCTAGAGTTCGTGGGACGTCACCGAGCTGAACGTGTGCAGATTGCGGAGGTGTCGTACCTTCGGTGTTGGGATCGGTCGGATCGTGAAGACGTATGACTGCATCAATCGCGTTGTCATAATGCTACCGCTTACGGTGTATGAGGGTACGTAGACAACTCTATCCCCTCTAGTTGTTATGCATCACCTATATGGATCTTGCGTGTGCGCATGAATTTTTTTGAAATTACTGCGTTCCCCAACAATAGGTGCACTAGTTCGGCGAAGAGATGGTGATACAAGTGTAATATGGATAGTATATATAGGTTTTTGTAATCTAAAAATATAAAAACAACAATGTAAATAGTAACAAAAGTGACAAAAAGGGGTATTGCAATGCTTGAAAACAAGGCCTAGGGTTCATACTTTCACTAGTGCAAAGTCTCTCAACAAGGATCACATAATTAAATCATATGGCAATCCCTTAACGTGTGAAAGAAAGTCACTCCAAAGTTCCTATCACGGAGAACATAAGATGAAATTGCTTGTAGGGTACGAAACCACCTCAAAGTTATTCTTTCTGATCAATCTTTTGAGCTATTCCTATAAGTGTCACAAACAGCCCTAGAATTTGTACTAAAATAACACCATATGATACACATAAATCAACCCTAATGTCACCTAGATACTCCAATGTCACCATAAGTATCTGTGGGTCAATTATACGATATGCATCAAACAACTTCATATTCATAATATTCAATCCAACACAAAGAACCTCAAAGAGTGCCCCAAGATTTCTACCAGAGAAACAAGGATGAAAACATGCATCAACCCCTATGCATAGATTACCCCAATGTCACCTCGGGAATCCGTGAGTTGAGTGCCAAAACATACATCAAGTGAATCAATAGAACAGCCCATTGTCACCACGGGTATCCCACGCAAGACATACATCAAGTGTTCTCAAATCCATAAAAGTATTCAATCCGATAATAGTGAAACCTCAAAGGTAAAACTCAATTAATCACAAGAAGATGGAGAGGGAGAAACACCATATGATCCAACTATAGTAACAAAGTTCGCGGTACATCAAGATTGTGCCAAATCAAGAACACGGGAGAGAGAGAGAGAGAGAGAGAGAGAGATCAAACACATAGCTACTGGTACATACCCTTAGCCCCGAGGGTGAACTACTCCCTTCTCGTCATGGAGACCACCAGAATGATGAAGATGGCCTCCGGAGATGATTTCCCCCTTCGCCAAGGTGCCGGAAGGGGCTCGCGGTTGGTTTTTCGTGGCTACAGAGGCTTGCGGCGGCGGAACTTCCGATCTAGGGTTCTTTTCGGGGTTTTGGTATTTATAAGAATTTTTGGCATCGGTCTCATGTCAAGGGGGTGCCCAAGGGGCCCACAAGCTGAGGGGCGCGCCCTAGGGGAGTGGGTGCACCCCCTAGGATTGTGGCCTCCTGGGTCACTTGCTGGCCCTGCTCCGGTGCTTCGGGGGGTTTCTTTTGGTCCATAAAAAATCACCATAAATTTTCAGCCCATTCTGAGAACTTTTATTTCTGCACAAAAAACGACACCATGTAGTTCTGCTTAAAACAACGTTAGTCCGGGTTAGTTCCAATCAAATCATACAAAAATCATATAAAATTGTTGTAAACATGGCATGAATACTTCATAAATTATAGATACGTTGGAGACGTATCACTAGACGATGATGGATTGGATGAGAGTTATCATGTAATCGAGTTAGTTTTGTTAGGGCTTGATCCCTAGTATCCACTGTGTTTTGAGATTGATGTTGCTATGACTTTGCTTTGCTTAATGCTTTTCACTAGGGCCCGAGTGCCATGATTTCAGATCTGAACCCTTTATGTTTTCATGAATATATTTGTGTTCTTGACCCTACCATGCAAGTTATACGCACCTATTACGTGTTATGATCCGCATACCCCAAGGTGACAATTATTGGGATTCTTTCCGGTGATTATCGAAATTTGAGGAGTTCATCTATTCACTATGTGTTAATGCTTTGTTCTGGTTCTCTATTAAAAGGACGCCTTAATATCCCTTAGTTTCCATATGGACCCCACTGCGACGGGAGGGTAGGACAAAAGATGTCATGCAAGTTCTTTCCATAAGCATATATGACTATTTTCGGAATACATGCCTACATTACATTGATGAATTGGAGCTAGTTTTGTGTCGCCCTAGGTTATAACTGTTACATGATGAATGTCATCCAATATAATTATCCATCACTGATCCAATGCCTACGAGCTTTTTACATATTGATCTTTGCTAAGTTACTATTCTTTTTGCTATTGCTGTCATAACTGCTACAAAACTATTGCTATGGTTGTTACTGTTAATGTTGCTATTGTTACTACTGCTATCAAATTATCTTATTACCGTGCTACTGATCACTCTGTAGCAAATATTTAGTCTCCAGTTGTGGTTGAATTGACAGCTCAATTGCTAATACTTGGAAATATTCTTTGGCTCCTCTTGTGTCGAATCAATATGGGTTGAATACTACCCTAAAAAATTGTTGTGATCCCCTATACTTGTGGGTTATCAGTACTTGATAGATGTTGATGATGTCTCCTCGGCAACAAGGCCATAAATTCTTCCTACTACTTGTAAGCTGCGTTGAGATTTCCTCAAAGAGGAGAGGATGAAGCAGTACAGTAGAGACAAGTTTTCCCTTAGTTAAGAACTAATGTTATCAATCCAGCAGGAGAACCACACAACACCTCATTAACAATACATGCACACAAGATAACAAATCCTTGCACCCAACGTGAGCAAGGGGTTGTCAATCCCTTGGCGGTTATTTGCAAGATTAAATTGTATGATGATAGATAGATAGATAGATAGATAGATAGATAGATCGCACAAAAATCAAAATAAAATAAAGAAATAAAAATGGTAGCAAAGTATTTTTGGTTTAAATATGATGGAAAATAGATCCGGGGGGCATAGTTTTCACTAGAGGCTTCTCCCTTGAAAATAGCATACGATGGGTAAACAAATTATTGTTGGGCAATTGATAGAAAAGTGAATAATCATGACGATATCTAAGGCAATGATCATGTATATAGGCATCATGTCCGAGACAAGTAGACCGAAACGATTCTGCATCTACTACTATTACTCCACACATCGACCGCTAAATAGCATGCATCTAGAGTATTAAGTTCATAAAGAACGTGTCATGTGCCCTTCTATCATTGGGATCGAACCCATTACAAAGCACCTCTCCCATTGCAAGAAAAATCAATCTAGTTGGCCAAACCAAATCAATAGATTGGAGAGAAATAGGAAGCTATAATAATCATGCATACAAGAGTTCGGAGAAAACTCAAATAATATTCATGGATAAATCTGATCATAAATTCACAATTCATCGGATCCCAATAAACACACCACAAAAAGTCATTACATTGAATAGATCTCCAAGAACATCAAGGAGAACATTGTATTGAAGATCAAAGAGAGAGAAGAAGCCATCTAGCTAGTAGCTATGGACCCATAGGTTTGAGGAAAACTACTCATGCATCATCAAAAGGGCAGCAAGGTTGAGGTAGAGCCCCTCCGTGATCAATTCCCCCTCCGACAGAGTATCGGAGAAGGCCTCCAGATGGGATCTCACGAGAACAGAAACTTGCGGCGGCAAAAAAGTATTTTGGGTGGATCTCTGATGTCAGGGGAATATTTGAGAATTTATAGGGGCGCAATTAGGTCAAGACATGCCATGAGGGGCCCACAGGCCTAGAGGGCACGCCTCGGGGCGCATCTCCCGAGCTTGTCGCTCCCTCGTGACTCTTCAGGTCTTCTCCCGAACCTTCTAGGGTCTCTTCTGGTCCTGAAAAAATCAATGCAAAGTTTTTTCTCCCTTTGGACTCTATTTGATATTGATTTCCTGAAAAGCCCAAAACAAGCAAAAAACAACAACTGGCACTAGGCACTAGGTTAATAGGTTAGTCCCAAGAAATGATATATAATTGCATATAAAACATCCAAATTGATACTATCATAGCATGGAACAATATAAAAATATAGATACGTTTGAGAGATATCAATGTTGACCTTCACAATTTTCTAGCTAAAGAGGAAATTGCCTAGTTGCAAAGATCTTTTGAAATGTGGCTCCTTAAGGGGGGTTAGGATACTACTCAGTTTCGTGTTATTGATAATGGTAGGAACAAACAAACACAATTTCTCCCTTGAGTGATTGTGATGTTACTATTGAGTGCATTGATGAGTTGCTTAAGCATGCTACTTGCTATCATAAAGAGTTGTTTGGACCTGCACCTAGTAACATGTACATTTATCTGATGGGTTGTGGGCTCCTAATGAAAAATATTGTAATCTAGATACCTTTCTACTAGCAGACGCTTCGGCAAGGTGGAAGTAAAACATGTTCTATTTTTAATGAAATCTAGTCATACCCTGTCCCTGATAATATACCCATAGAGTTTTTTCAAAACTATTGGGATTTGGTCAGTGAAGATGTCGTGCGTTTATTTGAATGTATTCATGTTGTTTCTCTAGAAGTTCAACAATTAAACTATGGTATTATTGCACTATAACCCAAACTTTTTGATGCAAACAAGATACAACAATTTTAGGCCCATTCGTTGATTGAGATGTTTTTACAAGCTTATCACAAAAGTTTTGATTGTTCGCCTTGAGCATTTTGTTGATATTTTGTTTAGAAGACACCAAAATGCTTTAATAAAAGTTGTGCCATTATGGATGGCATCATTACATTGCATGAAATCTTGCACCATACTTATGTGAACAAAATAAGAACCATTATTGTTCTTACGCTATATTTCGGTAAGGCCTATGGCGACGTCAACTGGGAATTCCTACTTGATTGTCATTATGTACGTGGGTTTGGCACTAAGTGGATTTGTTGGAATAGACATATTATGATCGACGGTGATGTATGTGTTAAACTGAACGTTGTAACTGGGCCCTACTTCCAGAGATCCAAGGGGGTGCACGAAGGGGACCGCTTATCTCCTTTTTTTAACCTGGCAACTGTGAGCCTCGCTAAAATTGTTACACAAGCACACTTTAATGGGCTTTTGACTGGGCTGGAAATTGATCTTGTTCCTAATGGCATTGATATTTTACAATACACCACAATACTGAGGACTATCCAGAATGAAATCATGTCAGGTTTAAAAAGTAATTGTAAAAGGTGAGGTGTGTGTGTTATTGGGGGTGATGAACCTACTATGGAAACTTATGTTGGGATCAATTTGTATATCAACTCCTTTCCTTTTAAATATCTAGGCATGCATGTAAGTTATGTTGGCCTAAAAGTGTATGACTGGAGCTTTGTTGATATTCAGTTACTTCAGAAATCGATTCTTGGGTTGGGTATGCCATGTCTATGGAAGGTCGTACTATATAGCTTAATTGTGTCCTATCCCACATCCATCTTATATATGTCAGTGTTTTTCATGAATGGAACTATGATTAAGAAATGGGATAAACCTAGAAGAAAATTCCTTTGGGAACGTTGTGGAAAAAAGAGATGTCATTTGGTGAAATGGGGCATTGTTTGTAGATAAAAAAAAGCAAAGGGGGCCTGGGTGTCAAAGATCTCAGGAAACAAAATATAAGTCTATGAGTCAAATGGTGGTGGAAATTTGAAAACAAACTATATATCTATTAGTCAAATGTTGGTGGAAATTAGATAAAGGGTAGCAGACTATGGCAAGAAGTTGTTAAAGCTAAATATTTGAAGAACTCTATTGTTTCCTCGGTTAAAGCTAAATATTAGAAAACAAAATATATGTCTATCAGTCAAATGTATGATTCTCCTTGTTGGAAGGCGATAATGAGAGTGAAAGATTTATATATGGTGGGTAGAGGGGGTTGTGCTAATTAAGGGTAATACTGCTAGACCATAGAAATGTATCGTTTTTTAAAGTAGACCCTTTTGTGAGAAATTCCCTTTGCTTTGTGGTGTTTGTTCAGAACAAAATTGCACTATGGAAAAACTTGAGTCGCTTAATCCTGTAACATCCTTTAGAAGAATCCCCCATTATGGCTGAACAATGGGAGAGAATGGAAAATATGTGATGACGTACTATTCCTATATGTGATTTATCTGATGATATCATATGGAAACTTAACATAAATCATATCTACACTACTATATCTAGCATTGCTGGCTCGAAAAACATCTTGCTGGGGCTAATTTCAAATGGATCTAGAGCACTAAAATCCCTCACAAAATTCATATTCCTATGTCAATTGTTTCAAAATGTTGTCCTTACCATGAAAGTTATAAGAAAAAGGCATTGGCCTCGAAACCCTACTTGCTCTTTATAAACTCATACTAGACTTCCCAACACATGTTCTTCTTGTGTCCGATTGCTAGAGTGGTCTGAAAAACCGCGGGTGTGGTGTTGGGGACTGATCTGTGTCCTAACTCGTTGTGGCATTGTTATGTGTGGATTTTTCCTTTCCTTTCTGGAGGTGAAAAACAATCGTGCCACTTTTGAGTACAACTGGACCAGAATTCCTTTCGAGATAGTGTTTACACCTTGTTCTTTCATGTTGTATTGAACAGGTATTTCGAAGCCAAAGTTGGTTGATGTTGTGAAGCATGTTGGTAAGGTGCTAAAAGAGATTGCTACATAGATGATGCTAATGGTGTGGATGTCGTGTTGTTGGTCTGCTATAGACATTTGTGTTTGGACCCAATAGTCGGCGAACGTTTGTCGGGAGGGGTGGCATTTACGAACGTCTTTTCTGGCAGTTTCTTCAGAGACGCATGGTAATTTTTCAGAGGCGCATGGCATTTTCTGGAAGCAAGAAAATTTTGCGACAAAAACATGCAGAATTTGCCATCTCCTGCCACCTAAAAATGCCATCAAAAGGCGTTTGTTTGTCATCCCCTCCGGGGGAACGTTCACCAATTAGTATTTTCGTTGTGCTTTTGGGTAGTTGTCGCGTCTTGGTTTGGATGGGAAATCATCTTTGTCCGTAATATTTTTATGTGGTTGGTACTGCTTAATAGGTCTAGTTTTTCTTGATGCCGTCTAGTTTTTTCCATGCGGTGGGTTTTCTCATAGCGCCCGAACTCATTGTTTTCTCTTCCCCGCGGCCCTGCCCATGTTATCTCTCTCTTGAGTAGCCCGGTTTGAAGGGAGGAAAACATTCCACCACAACATACTGAATTTTTTCTGCAGATCGAATCAAACCAAATCGCACAAATCTAGCACCATTCGTACGTATACGTGATCATAAAGCTGCGACTTTATTATTGTTATATTTATTATTCCACAACTCACGCGGCCGTCCCATCGCAGGCAGATGCACACGTACACGGCCGTACACACGGTCGTTTACGTGAGAGTAAGCTTGGTGCGGGGACACCGCAGACAACAGGCAACAACGACAGTATTCATGGATGGATGGATGGACGGACGGACGGACGGATGGAGGATCGTCCGCGGCGGCCAGCGACGAGGCAGCTAAGAGCTGCTAGTTCTTGAGGAGGTAGTCGTCGAGGTCGTGGAAGGTCTTGGCGGCGGTCTCCTTGATGACGTCCGGCTCGGGCACCTCGTCGCTGGCCTTGTCGAAGTCCATGGTCCAGTTCACCACCGCGCCGGCGCCGTCGGCGCCCTTGTCGGTCACCTGCACCGTCACCCTGAAGTTCTTGTAGAAGCTCACCAGCTCGCCGTCCACCACGCTGTACGACACCACCTTCTTCTCGTCGTCCGCCACCTCCACCTTCTCCTTGGCGAACGTCACCATCGGAACCCCTGAAGGCACGCACCCAATGCTCACGTTACATATATATACTGATACAAGCTCCGGATATGTGGATCGTTTCACGGCGCACGTACCCTCGGTGTACTTGATGAGGCGGACGGTGCCGGCGGACTTGCCGTCGCCCTCCACGGTCTCGATGCTCTTGTACTGCTCGGGGAAGATCTTGGGGAACAGCTCCGTCGACTCGCGCATCGCCGTCCACAGCTTCTCCGCCGGCGACTTCACCTCCACCACCAGCTCGACCTTGGACGCCATCGATCGATCGACCGGGATGCAAGGTTGCAACGCGTTCAAAGCTCTTGCCAGCTACTTGAGCAGTGAAGTGACTGTGGTGCTTGTGGTTTGTCCATGGCGAGAGCTTGTGACCTTATATAGATGATCGAGCTAGTAGTGTTCTCCAGAGGGGGAGGGGGTAGTACCTGTGGGTGCTACTTGCGCTGCCCATTGAAGATTTTCCGGCAAGATCCATCTACCCTTGTCAGGCTCCAATTTATGGCGTCGGTGCCAAGGATCAACGTATATTCATGGTGGTGATAATTCAGAGCAAACGCACAACCGTCTGCATGTGAGACTGGCTGTACAGGGGTGGAATTCTTGATCTGAAAAAGTGGGCAATAACACTGGTCTGGTTTGCGGTTGGAACCAGGGCCCCCATAAATATAAAGTCTGAAATGTTTGATGGACTGATCAATATGTCAGTGATCTTCCCACAAATCAAATCAAGGTGATAGAAGCAGCGGCGAGAGTAGGTGATTAGTTAGCCCCTGAACAGGTTATAGAGTAACACTAAAATTTGTAGAAACAACAGGAGTCGATTATTTATATATTTTTTTCCGAAAAAGGGAGCACCTCAGCCTCTATCAAGTGATGCCCACGGCCATAGTATTTTAAACACCACAACCATATATTATCAATTGTTGATAATACTGAACAAATCAGCTTGCAAAGAGAGAAAAAAACTCGAGGCCATCCACCACCTGGGATGCATCACCAGTTCACCACATCATCCCCAAGCAGATAAAGGGTACAACACTGATGTCAGACCAAAGGTATCACACTTTAACAGATCTTTGAACCAACATCTTCAATAAGTAACGACGCGGAGGCGACGACGCCCCTGATTAAGCCGGAAAGTTGGATCATGGGTTTCACCCTGAGAAAATACACCCGCCAGCCCAAAGGTATAGGCACCCACCAGAACAGAATTGCACACAAAGCTGAGGCTATCTTGAGATAGTGATGGAGCATGATTAACCTCCCGCAAAGCCCAACCACACACATCCAGCAAATCTGTCCGTCCATACGACCGAGGCAGGCACAGCTCTGCCGCTCAGCTCAGCTCAGCTCAGAATGGTCTGCACTGCAGTCATGCCCCAGAGTTTTACACTACATACATACAAACTCATAGCAGCCGCACATAATTACTTGGCCGGACGACTCAGGCCGCCGCGTCGTCCACCTGCTGCCTGCGCCGCATACTGGACTCCTTGATCTTCAGCAGCTCGTCGCAGACAATCCACGGGAAGCTCCAGAACTGCTTCTTTCCCGGCCGTCGGTGTTCCGGGTGATAAGTCACGCGGTACCACGCCGACGCCCACCTTGACGCCTCTGCCTTTGGGCGGCTCCTGAACCAACCCTGCACCTCCTTGTGCAGGCCCTCCACCGAGTCGATATGCGGTCCTTCATCTCGAAGTACCTCTTGTTGTCCTTCAGGTACAGGAGCCTATTCCGGATGTTGCCCGTCAGGATCTCGTCCTCATGCTCCGCGCCATAGTAGCTCATCAGGGTGCTCAGCTTCTCCGCGTACAGGTCGTAGAACTCCTCCGCGGATGCCAGGAATTCCTCGAAGCCAGGGACCTCTAGGTCAGGATCGAACGCGGGGCTAGATTGAGCCGAGGACGAGGGGGCAGGAGCGCTCTGCATACGGCTCGCAGCCGCTCGGTAGAGCTTGCCGAGAGCTCCGTTGGAGATGTACGTTGGTTTGTCCCACCGTTCCATGAAGTCGGGGTACTCCTTTGGTCTCAGTGACCGGGGCATTTCAGCTGGAGCTCCTGTCTTGGCAAAGTCGACCGCCATCGAATGCAAAGCAGCTAGCTGGAGGCACTCAGGGCTCCGGGCTTTCATTGGATGACGATCCGCGTGGACCAAGTGAGCAGTTGAGATTGCACCGAGCGAGTCATTTATCATGTAATCCACAAAGTACTTCTGAATTTCCTGCAGTTCATCAGGTGTTCTTATAAGATTACAGGTATAAACATGTCAGGCAAGGAAAATACATGTGCTTGTTGAAAAGACAACTTTGAACTGCTTATTGGAGCTAACTGGTAAATACTCCCTCTGTTCCTAAATATATGACGTTTTGGCAGTTCATTTGAATGGCCAAAACGTCATGTATTTAGGAACAGAGGGAGTAGTTGTGAAGCTATCAAGGTTAGATATATACATTGAAGAGCATTTTAAAGCCAACACCACTTTAAAACTCAATCATGCACAACTGTTTTCATTAGAGGATGGCAAAAATGTCTTTCTTTCCGAAATAAGTACCCACATTTCTAAAGAACGTTATTAACTGTGCATGGCGAAAAAATCAAAAAAGAAAAAACTGTGCATGGCGAGCATATATTTGGTCCAAAGCATTCAAAATTTTGTGCTGTTATTCCATCCTGGCTGAGTTCGACGCTCGTAGCCAGTTCGCTCTGGCTGTAGGCATGCACCCAGTTTTTGCGAAAGAAATGTTTTAGAAAGATGTAAGGTGCCTCAAGATAATAAATCTCTAAAGTTACTAAGCTCCCCCGAAATATACCGCCCTCAGCGATCTGGCTTTTTATCATTTTGGTCCCACTGGTCAGCTGGCGTTGACACAATCTAAACTGCCTTCGACTAAGGTGCCCTGGATCGCTGCTTTGGAGGGGGGCGGGGGCTTTGAGGGGAGGTGCTGCTCCAACCAGCCACCACATCGACAACCAAAGGAACCACTTAGTACTGTGGTTACCTCATTCGCATCGACATCAGGTGTTCATCCCTGAAGGTAAAGTTCCCATCCTTAATCTGATGGTTTGCTATAGCTCTTAATGGAGTTACATATAGTTCCATTCAATCCATCAAGGGTTGTTGGCACGTCTTCATGTAGCGGCCGATGGGCCTTTGGTCGTTCGATTTATTGGGGGTAATCAGTGGAAGATGGACTCTAGCTCGGGCTCACATGGTGCGGCGAAATCGGCCTGAGGCACTTAGCACACAGGGATAGAGAAAACAGAAAGGCAGGAAAGGAGTGGTCGGACAGACTTAGTGTTGGAATTTTCAGGTTACTTGCCTTATTTGTCCACTCTAATTAAATTAGTAAACGAGCTGTAAACTTAATTAAACCTGACATGGGTGCAGTATAGAATGCTTGTGTGCCATTTTGTGTACAATCACGCCGTCAGGTTCTTGATGTGTTCAGTTACGCAAGCTCAAAATAGGCTAATATTATCACAAAATTTTCAGCAGTGACCACTTAGAATGTTTGTCAGGCTACAAAGAATTGGAAGATAGAATGCACTTTTCACCAAATTTGGAAAGTGCACAGCTCAGTCTGGCATTATTGCTTATTGATAACATCCTGGATTTGTCATGTGGTCATGTTGTGGTTTAAGAAAATAACTTTTCGTCGGACCTAAAAGAGTTATAGAGCAGTCAAAAAACTAGATCACAGGGACAAGAAAGAGACAAACATGGAAAGAAAGAGAGAAAATAAAAGATGTGAAGAAATATAAGAGTGTTTAGATCACTACTTTAGTGATCTAAACGCTCTTATATTTCTTTACAGAGAGAGTAGATCCTACACTGCAGTTTTTCCTTCCCGTTTTGTCAACTTCAAAACCTAGCTAATATATCTTGCCAGGTTCTCTGGGAACCCATGAACCCATAGGCAATCAATAAAAAGTTGTTCAAAATGAATGATTTTAGCCTGTGATTTGTTTGCATCAGAAGTTTTGTTTAAAGAATTCCTTCTTTGATGATTTATAACAATGGAAAACGGTGCGGCGAAGTGCACATTTTCTTCTAGTATTATCGAAATGCTACAGATTGTAAAAAACTGAGATTTTCATTATATTTGCAATTGCAAGTATAAAAATTGATATTAGTCAAATAAAACAATCTTCGGTAAATTAGCAGCAACAACCTAGTAAGAGAAATTAAAATGAATAAACAGCGAGGAATATACCTCAAGTGTAACAACATGATCCATTATGCGTGGCCTTGCTGCAGTGTAGTCCATAGGTGAATCAACCTTCTCTGGAATCAGTTTCTCATCCCAAGTGATAAAATAGAGGTCACCGTCCAAATCGCCCCCGGAGCATTCATTTGGATGAGGCCTGATTAACATCAAAGATTAAATTCTACATAAACGAGGCCTATTAAACATCAAAGATTAATTGAAGGAGAAAGCAAGCATTGGCAACGTCCATCAATAGGTAGAGATGTAAGTACGTAACATGAGGGGATATCAATCTAACATGGAAACGAACACGCTGACAAACACTTCAATAGAGATTTGAGCTCCTCTGAAGGCATTGCCAGAGCAATATAAACTCTAGATGATCGTCTTTCAGTTTCAGTATAACATACGACATTACCTTTCTCCTCTTTGGGGGAAGACAACACAATCAACCAGGTTCTTAGCGCACAAACCATGGTCATAGACAGCTTCAAGTACTCTGATGTCACCAGGATGGAGACAAGGATTTTTTGATACTGCAACTTTTCCAACAACGACTGCTGTTTTCTCTTTTCCATTATCTTCAGCAAAATATGGCTGACAATTATCCTTCTGCTCTTTGCTGTTCTTTGTAATTCTGATGTACACTTGACCGTATTCTAATTCACCTGTTTCATCCAAACAACCAATAAGAACACGGCCTTTCGGAGCATGAATCTTACATCTAGTTCTTATGTCAGTCAGCCTATTATCCTGATGGGCCTTAAGAATCATCAACAGGTAAGGCTCTAAACTTGGTTCATAGCCTTGCAGTAAAATTTTCGATGCTGTCTTTGTTTCTGCACTACCAATTTTCCCCAGAACAGAGAGAGCAGCTTCTCTGTTGGTCAGCATTTCATCTAATTCACGCATATCATTCTGTTGCATCGACTCAAATATCTCATCTCTTATCCCCAAAGTTGAAAGGAGAGAGATAACTTCACGATTCATATAGCATGGTTGGGATTTGCTGGTACTTGTAATGTTAAACATTCTGCTCTTTGATTCGAATTTCTTCATACTAGGTCGCAGAGAAAGATTACGAAAGGAATCAGGGTCCACAGCAACAACTCCTTTGTAGCCACCATACCTTATTTGAAAAGCTGAAGGAGGGTTAGTGTAGTCTAATCCAATTCGGCAAGCCATTTCTTTAGCAAGTCTCTCAGAGATCTTCCCGATACCATCAGAAAATATGTATTTACTGCCATCAGTTGTGACTTCAATATCTGGAATCTCTTCTACATCCCGTGGTAGGATTTCAAGTGTTTGTCTGGAGGAGCTGAACAGTTGGCCCATTCTAGCCGCACACTTAGATACTGAACGAATATCTTCAAAGTTGCCCATCCACCTTCTTATATCCTCGGCCTTCAGGGAATCATTAGAAGCAAACATCCAAACAGAACTTCCACGAAGTTGACTTGCTGAGAAGGCCAGGAATTCATACTTCTTTGGACCAATGGAAAATCCTTCTTTCAGGATGGATAAAATACGATGATATAGGCCAGTTTTCAAGGGTTGAGAAAAGAACCCTCGTCCAGTTCTAGCTGAGATAGCATCTGGAAAAAGCTTACTCCAGTCTTCGTCTACAAAAGTAACTCTAGCAAAGTCAGAAGCATACTGTTTGTGATGCTTAACCACATAATTTGAAACCTCTTCCTCAGGTCCCAAGCAGTATATTTTGGATGGAGTGATGTGAATTCTGTAACACATCATTAACTTTCCTTCACCTTCAGTCTTACTGGAAAGCAAACCATCATGGCTCCTCTTCCTGCTATGAGCCTCCTGCTGGATGAATTGCAAAGGTTCATAGCATGTAAAGTCTAACTTGCTCATTTTCTCAAAAATCCTCCTTGAAATATGAACTGGTATTTCTTCAAGAGCTTTAAACAGATCGGCATTAACATCCTTGGAAACTATCTTCCCCATGTGAACAAGAGAATTGAGACGAAAAAGAACTTCATATGACACTGAACAACCACTTGGGCAGTCAACAAGGGGAACGACTTTGGACGACGGGCCAAAAAATTCCATTGACGAAATGACCAATTCCCCTAATTCTCCTGACATAGGCAAGCTGTTGAGAATAAATGACACCGGTGCACCTTCATCAAGTACGAGGGCAAGAGTTGAACACTTCCCAAAAGAGTGGTTGCGTGTAAAATCTAGTGCTCTGACCCAGGTAAATTTTGCATCCTCCTTGCATGCATGAAAGCGGTCATCTGAGAACCTTGAATAAACTGCAGGCCCAGAAATTGTTGTGCATATCCTTGGTGCATACATGAGCTGAAACAAATAGTAAATTAACATTAGTCAAGATAATATATATTTTACCAACTTCAGAATTATAGAAAGAATTAAAAGAGTGTTGCGCCTCACAAACTTATAGTCTAAGAAGTATGGCAATCAGTAAATTTAGAAAAGTAACGGTGATGTGTATTCATCAGATAAGCTTCATATTCATTTCACTCCAAATAGTAACCACCAACTGAGATATTTATAGGAGTGGAAATAAAAGTCGCCCCACTATCCATCTTACATGGTTCACTCTAGTTTACTGACTCAAGAACTTGCCAATTTTTCAGCTCGCGCAAGTATTGAGGGAGGGAAGTACATCTAGAGCTTCCTTCTTCAAATTTCTACTTCGCCCTATGACCGCAACGTCTGACTAATATATAATGTACAAAGGAAAAACAGAAGTATCACAGCAACATGGTGACCAACTCGACTGGTTCTTCACGTCTAACAATTGGAGTTCAGTATATCCTAATACCAAGGTTACTGCCATGGCCAAACCAATCCCGGACCACATGCCTTGTTTGGTCAGTATAGGATCATCGATCCCCGCGAGCAAAATTTTCAGGTTAGAATCTTACTGGGTGCAGCACAGAGGCTTCTTTGATGTGGTGAATACTTCTTGGTCCAAACCAAGTTATTTGCATAATAGTGCAGCCAGGATTTGCCAGAAAATGAGAAGACTAAGGTACCCCCTTAAAAAGTGGAGTAAAGGCCTCTCACGTCTCAAAGTGCTGATCCAAAACACTGAATGGGCCGTTAACGAGCTGGATGAAATTGAAAACCTGAGAACACTTACAACCCCAGAATCGAACTTCGGGCGAATTCTAAAAACTCACCTGCTGCAGCCTCTGAACATTCAGAACCAACACTGGAGAAAAAGATGCACTGTCAGGGTTATTCGTTTTGGAGAGGAAACTACGAAAATTTCCACCGGATGGCCACAGAGCGATACCGAAATAACTTCATCGCCATGCTGAAATTACCCGATGGCACTGAAGTTGAGAACCACACAGGCAACGAAGGGATACTGCTCAATGTGTTTAAAGAAAGATTGGGGGAATCTTCGCCTCCAAATCAGAAATTCGACCCAGGCTCTATCATTACCAAGATTGATGGACTGGAAGAACTTTATGTCCCATTCACTGAGGCGGAAATTGATGAGGTGGTTGGAACCATGCCGGCCGACAGAGCTTCAGGGCCGGATGGATTTAGTGGTTACTTTACCAAATCATGCTAGCATATAATCAAACCAGACTTTTATCAGCTTTGTCATGATTTCCACACAGAAGAACTCAATCTTGAAAGCATAAACACCGGGTTCATCATTCTCATTCTGAAGATCCACTCGCCCCAGAGAGCAAAAGATTTTCGCCCCATCACACTGCTAAACTGTTGTCTGAAGCTAATAAACAAACTGCTTGCGGATCGGTTACAGAAATGGATTCTAAAAATCATTCACAGGAACCAATACGGATTTTTGAAAGGGAGAACGATACAGGACCTGCTTGGCTTGGGCATTCGAGTATATATACCAATGTCAAGCCTCTGGATCGCGTTTATTCTGAAACTGGACTTTTCCCAGGCCTTCGATACTATAGAACACCCGGCTATGATTGAGGTCATGAGACACATGGACTTTTCCCACTGCTCAATGGGGTTCCGGGCCATCAGTTTCTATGCCGCCGCCGGGGGCGGGGCGACAAGGTGACCCGCTATCGCCCTTGATCTTCGTCCTCGCGGCCGACCTGCTGCAAGCTGCTGTCAACGACGCACTTCGCCGAGGGGTCCTCAGACACCCAATCCCCCCACGCACACACAAAGACTTCCCGCAATACAATACGCGGACGACACGATAATTGTGATGCAGGCATATGAAGAACAGCAAGAGGCGTGAAGAAAATTCTGCTTGATTACGCTGACTCGGTTGGACTTTGGATAAACTTCGAGAAGACTACTCTGGTGCCGATCAACCTAGACATGGCGTCGGCGGCAGGCTTTGCTGCGATCTTTGGATGTACAGTAGGCTCGATGCCGTTCACGTACCTGGGGCTGCCCATGGAGACCGCTGAGTGTCAGATAGACCTAGAGCTGAGAGATGTTTGGGCATACACATGGGGGGCCCAAATATTCATCGTCCAGATATTACAAGTTCTCCTTTGAAAATGTCATGGCTAATCAGGCTTTTCGGTGGATTTGGAAGTCGAGGTGTACAATGAAGCTAAGGGTTTTTGTGTGGCTCCTCTTGTCCGACAGATTAAACACCAAGAACATGCTCAAACGTAGACATTAAGTAATGGGCTCATCGACAGACAGGACGGCGACGGACTACTGTGTGCTCTGCCAAACCCAACAAGAAGAAACTCTGGAACATCTGCTCTATACCTGCAGTTTCTCCTACACGTGCTGGACTTCAGTTGGGTTGACCTGGGCAACAGAAGGAGATAGGTTTGACTGGATGGCAGAGGCTAAACAAACCCGTGATCATGGAAGTGTTCACCACAGCAGCGTGGTCGATCTGGACGGAGAGGAATAACCTGATCTTCAGAGGAGTGACGCCTTCCGACAGGTCCTGGTTGTCAAGATTCAGAGAAGATTTCTTGATGTTGCAACACAGGACAAAACCTGAGCTGCTAGGGTTCATTACACTGCGTTTGGATGTCTGTATTGCAGCCTTGAATTGGATTTGGTATTCCCGAACCGTCCATTCAGCTGTTTGGGTGCGCACTGAAACATCGAATGGAGATGAGGCCAAATACAGCGCTGTTTTCGCTCTCACGCGCGCTCCCCTCTCACAATACAGACCCTTCCGGCTCCGATTTCGCTGGATTTGCACTCACCCGCAAAACATACCGCTTCGGCCCCTCTCTTTCCCCCCGCGACCAGAAAAAGAAAACAGAGGCGGAGCGAAGAAGCTCTAGCGGCACCGCGTCATGCTCCTCTGCGCATGGCTACTCCCGCATCCCGGCGACGTAGCAGCAACCGCGGCGTTCCTCGCGGCGGTGGCGTCTGGATCCTCTCCATAGAGCGTGGCCGACCTTCTCAGCCATTACTTCCGGCGGTGGCGGCCACCACGACATCGCGGAGTGGCGGGTGGCGGTGGCGGCGACAGCGGCCCAGAGCCAGCGCGCGGGCGGAGATTCTTCCCACAGCCGGCGTCTGGATTCGCGCCATGGATCCATGCCCGACCTTCTCCTCACAGCCTGAGATCCGCGCCATCAGGCGGCGTCCGCATCCATCGGCGCGGGCGGAGATGCTTCTGACGGCAGGCTGAGCGGCTGGCGCGCGGCACAAAGAGGAGCACGACCGCGCGCGGAATTAGATCCAGCCCCTCTGCGGGGTGTGCTTCGTCCTTTGATCCTAGCTAGCTGAGTCTGCTTCGTCCTCTGAACTTCTCCCCATTCACTAGGAAGCAACACTTTCAGTTCGTTGTAGCCAAGGTAGACGGTGGATGGTCCAGATCGAGTTTGCTTCTTCCTCTGAATTTCTCCTCGTTCACTAGCTAGCTGTATTGTGATTCCAAAAAAATGTATGGTGATATGAAACTTGTGATTTGTGAAGTAAACAATACATGATAGCTTCTACTCCAATTTGTTGTGCAAATTTCATTTTGATACACGAAGAGCAAAGCATAAGCCACAAACTGTATATTTTTTGTCATTTTTATTGCTATATAATCATTTTTATTCTAGATTGTATTAAAAAATTGAGTCATAAAGAACAAAGCATAATCTTCATACTCATGTAAATATACAATTCCATAGTTTGTCATCCAAACAAGATTTGGTATTGAAACCTCTATGAGATTCCATGAGCCAATACGGTGAACAACCAAACAAGCGAATTCGTATTCATTCTCATTTCAGTTTCCTTGCTCAATTGGTATTGCAACCAATTCAATACGGAGCCCTTCAATACAGACATCCAAACAGAGCGTTACTGAATTTGCCAGAGAGATTGCCTAGGGTTAGCCAAACTACTTTAATCCCCTGTAATTACTTATACCTCTGAACCCTAGTACACTGTGATTGGGGCAAAAGCCCCACCACACCCTTGTACACTATGTAAAGTACTTTTTTGATTAATATATGACTGTAGGAGCCTCTCCTACAGTCTGCAACGTTCAAAAATAAATAAACACCGTGAACAGCTCACCTGAAGCAAGATGACGCCGGCCCCATCGAAGCTGCACTGGAGACAGTTCCTGATGTCCTCGAAGTACACCTCAAGCCTGTACCTCTGGGAATCGTGATTGAGGTACAGGTCTATGCGCCGCTTCCCCGGGATGACCTCCACGCGGACGCTGTCCCAAGTGTCGGCCGCCTCGAATTCGCGCTCGGCGACGCGGTTGCCGACAAGGAGGCGGGCGTCGGCCACGCGGAGAGAAAGGTCGGGCGCGCGGGGGAGAAGGTCCACGGAGGCAGGGGAGACGGAGAGGAGGGAGCCGAGGAAGCGGGGTAGCCGACAGGAGGAGGCGAGTTCAGCGGCGAGGGTTGCGGTGGCGGTGGAATCGAACTGAACGCTCCCATCGCCTCGACTTAACCAGCCGCGTCGGGCGGCGGCGATCTCGCAGGCGTAGGCTTCGCCGGCAGCGGCGACGGAGGAATCGAAGAATGCTAGGAGCTCCTTAGCGACGGCGGAGGGCGGGATATTGGAAACCCGCACCGTCGCCGTGAAGACGGGCGCTGACACCGCCGTCGCCATCGGAATGTAGTGGGGACAGAAGGGTTTGGTGTTCCGGCGGGCTCTTGGGGGTTTCTGTACTCCGAGCAGGTTTATGTGTCTGAGTGTCTCCCTTGGTCTCAGAATATATATTACTCTTTTTTAGGGGAGTTTAAATCTCTACTACTCTTAATCTCTAATTTTAATGAGTATTCTTTTCGTCCAGAAATATTTATCAAAGAAATGAATGTATCTAGACGTATTTTAATTTTAGATACATCCACTTTTATCCATTTCAGTGACAAGTAATTTTGAATGGAGGGAGTAGTTGGTAGGTTGTCTCGTCGCTTCATACCCCATCGAAGGCCAGCCTGCCCCATCCATTTTTCCAGCGCGAACCAATCAGACAATCAATCGATACTTTCCATATAAAAGAAATAATCAATCGTACAATCAAGACTTTCTAGATACATCATCGATCAAGACTTTTCATGTATTTTCCATACAAAACTTTCTCCTGACCAAACAATTAAGACTTTCCATATACAGCACCAATCAACCTTACAACAGAAAAACAATAATCGAGACTTTTCATGTACAAAACTTTCTCCTGTACGACATAGATTCAATCATAGTTCAAAATTTTCTTCTGGGCGGGCGGCGAGCTCTCGTTCTCCGTGTCCCCCTTAGCGGTACTGCGGGCCCTGGTTCTCCGTCATCTATATACCTAAAGTCTCAGTACGTAGGTCATTCGCTCATTTCGTTCGTTTGTTTCCTCCCCGCATCGATCGATAGGAGTCTCGATCCCCTTGATCCCGCTTTTCCTTAGCTTACCGCGTGTATTTATGGAAATATCGCTAATCAAATTTTTACCTACTCAAATAGTATTTCCGTAATCATCTAGTAATCAGATAGCTACCTAATCAAATCCTCTTCAACCCCCCCCCCCCTCCATTGGGCCACTGTTGCTCCTAAAACTGTGTCGTCCTCTTCGCCTCGGGAATTCATCGATCATCTTATTGTTTCTTGACTGATGCATGCCTCGTGAGAACTACAACCATGTCGATATAGAAGGCGTTGGGTGCGGTCAAGAAGGACCAAATGAGCATCTCGGCATCGCCAAGGTATTCAGCTCGGTGACTGAGGGAGTCCTGGATTAAGGGGTCCTCGGGTGTTCGGCTCGTGTGTTGTGGGCCGGACTGATGGGTCATGAAGATACAAAGTAGAAGGCCTTCCCCCGTATCCGGATGAGACTCTCCTTTGCGTGGATGGCAAGATTGGCGTCCGGATGTATAGATTCCTTCTTCTATAAACCGACTCTGTACAACCTAGGCCCCTCCAGTGTCTATATAAACCAGAGGGTTTAGTTCGTAGAGACAATCAGAATTCATATAGGCTACACAGTTAGGGTTTAGCCATTACGATCTCGAGGTAGATCAACTCTTGTAACCCCTATACTCATCAAAGTTAATCAAGCAGGAAGTAGGGTTTTACCTCCATTAAGAGGGCTCGAACCTGGGTAAACATCGTGTCCCCTTCGTCTCCTGTTACCTTCGATCCTCAGACGCACAGTTCGGGACCCCCTACCCGAGATCGGCCAGTTTTGACACCGACATTGGTGCTTTCATTGAGAGTTCCACTATGTCGTCGGCAGAAGGTTCGATGGCTCGTCCAATCATCAACAAGGGTTCTGTTTCCGGGGAAACCTTCCTCCCCGGTCAACTTTTTGTGTTCGGTGGCTTCGCTCTGCGTGCCAATTCGATTGGTCACCTCAAACATATCGACAGCTACGTCCCTGGTCATTAGATCAGATTCGGGAGCCTGAATTACGTCACCGACATCCGAGGAGACTTGATCTTCGAAGGGTTCACGGCCTCGACCACTGTTCCTCTGCTCCAAGAGGGAAACCCATCGGACCCGTCATCAGGCACCACTCAAGTACCAACTATCATCCCTGCCCTGGCCTTAGATCCATGGCAGACTACTTCATCCAAAGATGGGTATCTGAAACCCACCGGACTTTCTTCTACTATGGAACTTTTCTCCGGAGACCCGAAGGCAACTATGTCTTCGGCGAGCCTGGAATCAAGCAGGACTCTCCCTATCACCGGAGAGTCGAACCCGCCTCAGGATGCAAACTCCGAACTCTCAAGGTCTGCGTCTAGTGAGCACAGCCTGGCAAAATCTGCCGTGCCTAGCCCTGCAGGTCCTCGGTTCCCCGTCCGGCCTTCGCTCTTAAATGAGGCCTTGGACTTAATGCGATCCCTCGCCATTACGGAAGTATCGCCTCCGAACTACGCCCAGCCCGTACTAGGGACTGAGAGTGGGGAATTTTACGTCCCACCCACCACCCACTTAATAGCCACTGTCGAGGATTTGACCGACATGCTAGATTACGCCTCCGAAGACATCGACGGTATGAGAATGATGCCGGAGGCAAACAAAGCCAAGACCCGCCATTCACCGGGCGTTGGATGGATACCTCCACATATGATGTGTACATGGTGGATACACCCAAAGGGGATGACGACGAAGGCAGGAAAGATCCGATCGAGGACAAGCCCGCTGAGGCACCACCAAAGCGTCGACATCAGAGGCGCCACTTGAAATCGTGTTGCGAAAAGGAAAGCAACACCGGCACCGGAGACAATAACATCCCGAGCGATGCCAAAGATCCCAAAGACCCGGTCGAGCCTGCGTCCGAGCAGGATTAATGGGAGGAGGGACAAATCAACTCCGACGAGCCGGTCGGGAATGAGGACTCGGAAGATAGTAACTATCTACCGATCTCCGAGGATGATGTCAGCCTCGGCAACAAAGACTTCATCGTGCCAGAGGAACCCCTCGAGCAAGAGCGCTTTAAGCGTCAGCTAATCGCAACTGCGCGAAGCCTAAAGAAGAAGCAACAACGGCTCCAAGCCGAATAGGGTACCCTCAACGACAGATGGACCCAAGTCCTAGTTGCCGAAGAATAAGGCCTCGAGCGCCCAACAAAGAGTTATCCGAAGCATCAGCTACTACCACAATTCGACGACGAGGCCCTTGAATCAATACCGTCAAGATATGAACGCGCTGATGAACCAGACCGACCACCGCGTGGGCGAGATAAAGCGGTTGCTTATGTCGAACACCAGCCCCTACCACCTCACCGTCGGGACAAAGAGGTAGCAGCTCCGGGCTATACCTACGACTTACGCCAGGACCTGGACAATAGAGCCGGTCATGCCAGATCAATCTATGGATCAAGGGGGCGTGCTCCAACGCGAGGCGATGGCCATCAAGCCTGGTGAGGGAGTCCTGGATTAGGGGGTCCTTGGACAGCCAGACTATATCCCTTGGCCGTACTGTTGGACTATGAAGGTACAAGATTGAAGACTTCGTCCCGTGTCCGGATGGGACTCTCCTTTGCGTGGAAGGCAAGCTTGGCGATTCGGATATATAGATCTCCTCCCTTGTAACCGACTCAGTGTAACCCTAGCCCCCTCCAGTGTCTATATAAACTGGAGGGTTTAGTCCGTAGGACAACAACAATCATACCATAGGCTAGCTTCTAGGGTTTAGCCTCTCCGATCTCGTGGTAGATCAACTCTTGTAATACTCATATCATCAAGATCAATCAAGCAGGAAGTAGGGTATTACCTCCATCGAGAGGGCCCGAACCTGGGTAAACATTGTGTCCCCCACCTCCTGTTACCATCCGCCTTAGACGCACAGTTCGGGACCCCCTACCCGAGATCCGCCGGTTTTGACACCGACATTGGTGCTTTCATTGAGAGTTCCACTGTGTCGTCACCATAAGGCCTGATGGCTCCTTCGATCATCGGCAATGATGCGATCCAGGGTGAGGTTTTCCTCCCCGGACAGATCTTCATATTCGGCAGCTTCGTACTGCGGGCCAACTCGCTCGGCCATCTGGAGCAGATCGAGAGCTACGCCCCTGGCCATCAGGTCAGGTTTGGAAGCTTGAACTATACCGTCGACGTCCGCGGAGACTTGATCTTCGATGGATTCAAACCCATGTCAGGTGTGCTGCACAATCACGATGAGCATGATTTAGCTCTACCATCGGACAGTGTTCGGGAGATCGCACCTGTAACTACTTTGGCCCTCAATCCGGAAAAGATCGCGCCGTCCGAGGACGGGTGGATGGACCCCGCCATGGAGGCCGCACACTCAGCGGCGATAGAGCCGAATATTGACTTCACCTCCTATGAGACCTGTGTTGCCGGACACTCCGATTCGTCCCCGGCCACAGACTCCGAACCGCTCGTGTCCGTGCCCATCCAATCTAATTGGGCACCGATCATGGAGTCCACCTCCACGGATATCTTTCAGCACTCGCCCCTAGGCGACATGCTAAACTCATTACGGTCTCTCTCCTTGTTAGGAGACCCTTGGCCGAACTATGTCCGGCTCGAGTGGGAAGCGGACGACGAAGAAATCCATTCCCAGCCCACCACCCACTTAGTAGCCACTGTCGACGACCTAACCGACATGCTCGACTTCGACTCTGAAGACATCGACAGTATGGACGATGATGCGGGAGACGAAAAGGAACCACTGCTCATAGGGCGCTGGAGTGCCACCTCATCGTATGATATATACATGGTGGACACCCCCAAAGAAAGCGATGGCAATAAGGAAATGGAGGATAATCCCCCCAAGAAGCAATCCAAGAACCGGCGTCATCGGCGCCGCTCTAAGCCCCGCCATAGCAAAAACAGCGATACCGGCACAGAGACAATAATGCTGCAAATGGTGCCGAAGACGAAGACAATCCCCTCCAGCCAGGATTTGAGCAGGAGGATGGGCAAGCAAGCCCTAAGGAACAGGCAGGAGACGGAGAATCAGAGGATGACAATTACATGCCTCTCTTCGAAGACGAGGTGAGCCTTGGCGACGAAGAATTTATCGTGCCTGAGGATCCCGTCGAACAGGAGCGCTTCAAGCGCCGGCTTATTGCCACAGCAAAAAGCCTGAAGAAAAAGCAACAACGGCTTCAAGATGAGCAAGATTTGCTAGCGGATAGATGGACTGAGGTCCTGGCAGCCGAGGAATACAAACTCGAGCGCCCAATCAAAAGTTTCCCAAAGCGCAGGTTGCTACCCCAACTTGAAGAGGAAGCATTAAAGCCTGCGTATGATGCGGCAGACCGGCCACCTCGTGGCCGGGACAAAGTGGCATACAAGCCCAAAGTCCAACCCACACCCTGTCGCCAGTCAAGCAAAAATAGCAAGGCCCAGGGTAACACGTAGGACCTGCGAGACGTATTGGAAAACAAAGCAGGACATAAAAGATCGATCTTCGGATCACGAGGGCGCGCCCCAACACATGACGACGACCGTCATGCCGGATATACCAAAAGCAAATCCGGCCGGGCCAAACACAGCAGACAAGACTCATACGAACTGCGTCGTGACATAGCCAGGCATAGAGGCGCCACACACCTCCTATGCTTGACTGATAAAGTAATGGATCATGAATTCCCAGAAGGGTTTAAACCCATGAATATTGAATCATACGATGGTACTACTGACCCCGCAGTATGGATAGAGGATTTCTTCCTCCACATTCACATGGCCCGCGGGGATGATCTACACGCCATCAAGTACCTACCGTTAAAACTCAAAGGACCAGCTCGACATTGGCTAAATAGCTTACCGGCAAACTCCATCGAAAGTTGGAAGAACCTGGCAAACGCATTCTGTAGGATCGAAAGTATGTCTAGAGGGGGGTGATTAGACTACTTGACCAAATAAAAACTTAACCTTTTCCCAATTTTAGTTCTTGGCAGATTTTAGCTATTGTAGGACAAGTCAAGCAATCATCACACAATTCAAGCAAGCATGCAAAGAGTATATTGGCAGCGGAAAGTAAAGCATGCAACTTGCAAGAATGTAAAGGGAAGGGTTTGGAGAATTCAAACGCAATTGGAGACACGGATGTTTTTCCCGTGGTTCGGATAGGTGGTGCTATCCTGCATCCACGTTGATGGAGACTTCAACCCACGAAGGGTAACGGTTGCGCGAGTCCACGGAGGGCTCCACCCACGAAGGGTAATGGTTGCGCGAGTCCACGGAGGGCTCCACCCACGAAGGGTCCACGAAGAAGCAACCACCCACGAAGGGTCCACGAAGAAGCAACCTTGTCTATCCCACCATGGCCATCGCCCACGAAGGACTTGCCTCACTAGTGGTAGATCTTCACGAAGTAGGCGATCTCCTTGCCCTTACAAACTCCTTGGTTCAACTCCACAATCTTGTCGGAGGCTCCGAAGTGACACCTAGCCAATCTAGGAGACACCACTCTCCAAGAAGTAACAAATGGTGTGTTGATGATGAACTCCTTGCTCTTGTGCTTCAAATGATAGTCTCCCCAACACTCAACTCTCTCTCATAGGATTTGGATTTTGTGGAAAGAAGATTTGAGTGGAAAGCAACTTGGGGAAGTCTAGAGATCAAGATTCATATGGTAGGAATGGAATATCTTGGTCTCAACACATGAGTAGGTGGTTCTCTCTTAGAACATATGAGTTGGAATTGTGTATGTGTTCTGATGGCTCTCTCCACGAATGAAGAGGAGGTGGAGGGGTATATATAGCCTCCACACAAAATCCAACCGTTACACACATTTTTCCAATCTCTGTGGGACCGAATCAACAAACTCGGTCGGATCGAAAAGGTAAACCTAGTGACCGTTAGAGATTTTCGGTGGGACTGACATGCAACTCGGTAGGACCGATATGGTTAGGGTTTGGGCATAACGTAATCTCGGTGAGACCGATTACACAAACTCGGTGAGACCGAGTTTGGTAATAAGCTAACCAGAGAGTTGGTCAGGTAAACTCGGTGGGACCGATTTGCTCTTTCGGTGAGACCGAAAAGTTACAAAAAGGAAACATAGAGTTTACACTGCAATCTCGGTGGGACCGATTCGCTCTTTCGGTGAGACCGAAAAGTTATGAAAGGGAAACAGAGAGTTTGCAATCCCATCTCGGTGAGACCGAGATCCCTATCGGTAGAACCGAATTGCTAGGGTTTGGCAGTGGCTTATGACAAGTGAAACTCGGTGGCGCCGGATAGAAAGAATCGGTAGGACCGAGTCTGGCTTAGGGTTTAGGTCATATGTGGATATGGGAAAGTAGTTGAGGGTTTTGGAGCATATCACTAAGAACATGAAGCAAGAGGCTCATTAAGCAACACCTCATCCCTCCTTGATAGTATTGGCTTTTCCTAAAGACTCAATGTGATCTTGGATCACTAAAATATAAAATGAAGAGTCTTGAGCTTTTGAGCTTGAGCCAATCCTTTGTCCTTAGCATTTTGAGGGTTCCACTTTCACATCCATGCCATGCCAATCATTGAGCTTTCCTGAAATAGTCATCTTGGAATAGCATTAGCTCAATGAGCTATATGTTGTTATGAATTACCAAAACCACCTAGAGATAGTTGCACTTTCAATCTCTCCCTTTTTGGTAATTGATGACAACATATAGATCAAAGCTTCGACAAATGATAATAAGCATGAAATATATCGTCGCTTTGAGAAGTATGTGACAAGTAAGAGCTCCCCCTAAATTTGTGCATATTTAAAATTTGCTTTGGACTGCAAATGCACAAAGAGTTAGAGTCATGGGTTACTCTTCCATGTCACATACATCTTGGTGGAGCGCTTAAAATGATAAGAATGAAATACATGCACTCATCACCAAGAATAGTGAATGATCACATAACATAGATAAGATGATAATATTAAGCAAACATTAAGTGTAGCTTATGATCAAACACATGATCATCAATGTCTCACGAGCAATGACATAGTATCTCACACAAAAGCAAACAAAGTTCAAAAAACCACCAAATAAAGCAAGAGAGAAAAAAGCAACACTCTCTCTCTCGAAGCCTATGATCTATACATTTTTCTCCCCCTTTGGCAACAAGTTACCAAAAAGTTCCTAGAAAATGCATAGTGCTAGACCGACGCTCAGGCTTGATCTTCAGGAGGTGGTGGAGTCCGGAGCACTCCAAGGACGAAGCCTTCTGTAGACGTGGTTGGAGTTGAGGCTGAAGTAGATGCTGGAGCTGATGGAACTGAGGCTGTAGATGGTGCAGAAGTGGTGGCTCTGGTGTCAGCAACTGACACTGCATGTGATCTCTGAGCTCTTGGCACTCTGGCAAATGCATCAGTTGTAGTCTTGCCTCTCCTCTCCTGCATGTCATCCTGGAGCTGCTCCACTGCAGTCTGAATCTCTGTCACTTTGACATCCAAGTCATAGAACTTTTGTTCCATGATCCTCTCTAAGCTTGCCTGGTTCTGAGTTAGGGTGGCTAGTCCTTTCTCAATCCACAGGGTGGATGCAATCAAGTAACCAAGCTGCTCTTGTTTGGTCTTCAAGAAATATTCAGATGCCTCCTCTTGAGTTGGTATCTTGGCAGCTTTCTCCTTCCTTGCCTTCTCCTTCTTTGCTTGTGCTTGAACTGATGATGGTTCGTTCTCATTCATCACAACTTGATTGTCCTCAAAATCTGGATGGATGGGCAGGTGTTCCTTGTCCAGTAAGTATATGCATGTGCCCATCTTGGAGTTAATGAGCTCCTAGATCTGAGGGGCATAACCATAGCTCCTCTTCTGATCTGCTGCAGTCCTCTTGATAGTTTCTACTATGAGGCTCATCACCTTGAACTTCTGAGGCACATCAAATATATGTAGCAAGTTAATGGCGTGACCTCTGATCATTCTATGATCTCCAGACTTGGGCAACAAGGTGTGCCTCAGTATCCAATTGATTGTTGGCAGCCCTGACAGAAGATAGTGTACTGAGCCAAACTTGGAAGTGTCAAGTGCTTCATTTGGAATCTCCTTGTACATGTTGGACATAGAGTTGTGGTCCATCTTCTTCTTGGCATAAATGTCCAAGTCATCCTCATGCTCTTCTGGGGCATTGATTAGCTGAGCCCATTCAGCAACTGTAGACTGGTACCTCGTACCTTCTGACATCCAAATTATCCTACCATCTGGATAAAAATGTGTTGTGGGGTAGAACTGCATGATAAGCTCCTCGTTACACTTTGTGAGCTTCTGCCCAACAAAGTCCTCTACTCCACATGCCTTGAAGCTGTCCTGCACTCCAGGGTAGTACTCTTCGTTGTCCTTGATGTATTGCCAATCAACCCATCTCATATCACATACAATTGGCTTCTTGTCCAATAAGACTGTCTCATAGAAGTCCTGCTGTTCCTTAGTGTGGAACCTGTAGTCAACAGCAGTCCTCCTCCTTGAAGCATACGGATCTGCTTCTCTCCACTTCCTAAGCCCTGAGTCTCTCCTGAGCTTCATATCCTCAGCCACAGGATGAGCATCGTTGTGGTCTGGGATCTTGGGCTTGAGTTTTCTGAGAACTTGCTCTTCATCATCTTCTGCAGTGTCAGGCACTAGGGCCTTGTTCTTCTCAGCAGCTGGGATGCTTCTTGTATTCCTCTTTGGTTTTGGCTTTGGAGCTGGCTTGGCCTTGGAAGCAGCTGCCCCTGATCTTATGGCATCACCCATCAGCTTGGGTGCCTTAGGTGCTGGTGCAGCTACCTCTTCTTCTTCCTCCTCATCTTCCATGATGGAAGCCTTGCCAAGCACTCTGGCTATGGTTTTCTTCACCCTTTCCTTTCTTTTCTTGCCTTCAGCAGCAACTGGCTCTATGGGAGTGGGCTTCTCAGTTGAAGCTCTGGCCTTTGACATAGGTTGCCTGCCTGCTGGCCTTTTGATCTTTAACCCTGGCTTTGTGCCCTGTGCTGGCTCAACTCTCTTGGAAGTTGCTTCCTCTTCTGCCACATAGTCCTCATCCTCTGATTCTGAGGTTCTCTTCTTTCTCTGTCTGGTGGCAGCTTTAGGCAGATTGCTAGGAGTACTTCTGCTGCCATCATCTGAAGAACTTGAGGGACTAGTGCCCTCACTCATCTGCACTTGCTGTTCTGACATGTTCTGGCTGTCACTCTGATCAGACATGTTGCAAACTCTGACTGCTGACCCTGTGAATAGGTTATAGATGAGATAGAGTGGATGAGCATCACAAAATGCAGAGATTTTTGCAAAAGAATGATTCAAAATCTTAGTTTTAGTTTCCCACTGAAATCATCTCGGATCTACCGATTTTTAAACTCGGTGATACCGAAGCAATTTTGGAACCTAAACTAGTGAAATCGGTCAGACCGAGTCACAGTTCGGTGGCACCGAGACTGCTAGGGTTTCACAAAGTTCCAAAATCGGTCACACCGATAAGTAATTCTCGGTCACACCGAGTCTCACTTGTGCAATGGCATGAGCCAAATCGGTGGGACCGAGTTTTTCAACTCGGTGGGTCCGAGATGGTTTCGGCGGAAACCTAACCCTAAAATTTTCGAATCAAAACTAATCTACGAACGCATTGACTGGATAGGAGTGTTTCAATCGTGGCAAGAATCATTAAGAACACAATGTGCTAGGAATCGGACGGGGAATAGCATTGTGATTGAGTCCATACCCTAGTTCGGCGGAGACTCGCTACGGTGGCAACGGCAGGGTTGAATTCCGTTGACGGTGATGGAGACCAGCGACTGGAGGCGGCTGGCGGCGAGGAGACGATCCGGAGACCAAGTTGGCAGAGCAGGCTATCACGCGGGCGAAGGGGTTCGGAGAAATTTCCAAATTTTTGCCCGTGACTATATATAGCCTGACCCTGTCGGTGTGACCGAGTGGAACAACTCGGTGGCACCGAGATGCAAAACTGTATATAATTGTTGCAACTCGATGTGACCGAATGGTTCAAATCGGTTGCACCGAGATTGAAAACCTAGATTAACTTAATGATCTCGGTAGGACCGAAAGTAGGGTATCGGCCAGACCGAGAATCATAAAGAGGTTTTGGAAGTTTAAGTCTATGACAAATCGGGGACTCCGAGCGCTCCTCACACAGAGTGGTTCGAATCTGACTTGATCAAATTTTGTGATGTAGCATGAATAGAGTTTGAGACGAGAAAAGCATAGATAGCTAGAGGAGGTTCTTAGGCATTCTTGTCCATCCACTTGGCAAAAGGAAATAAAACCAAACAATCAAAACAACAAGTGGATGTCCTCGAATGAGTAAAATATGCAACCAGCATGCTCACACAATAAGATGGCAAATGAAATATGTGACAAGGCATGCACAACCAATTCTAGCATCTATCAAGCAATTTGCGATGACAAGGTCATCTATATATGAGTATATTGACTTAGGAGTCAAGTGAGAACACTTGATCATAGGTCATACTCATCGTTTAAGCTCAAGTGGGGTTACCACTTTTACATAAAGCATTGTTGTGTTCACATCTTTAGAGTTGCTTTAGCTCAAGTCTTAGAGTAAAGCTCCCCCTAGATGTGATATCCCCCCTTAGAGGGATGAACTAACCTTGGGTTTTGTCGATGATGACTTCATGTAGATGTTGAAGATGTGGATGCTCAATGTTGATGTAGATCACTTGGAGCTATCCATTTGAGTGAATTGCACTTTCAATACCTACATGGGTTAGTCCCACAAGGAACAAACGAGGATATCCATAGACATAGAGTGATGCACACACAAGATGATGTCCATGAAAACTTTTAGGTTACCTTGTCCCTTGTCTTACCAACAAGAGGGTTTGTGACTCCTTGAACTAGTGCAAGATGTGGAAGTTGATTGCACTTGTTCTTGCCAAAATGATAAGAGTGAAGTATGTTGGCGGAGTCACCCTCAAGAACTCTCTAGTTCTTCTTCTTTTGTATCCACACCATCTTGATGGGAATCCTTGGAGTTGTAGTCGTACTTGATAAAGTGGAACTTGAAGTAGTCTTGGTAATCCACTTGACTAAGGTCTTAGGAGCTTCTTCAAATGCATCAATTTCCTCTTGAAGCTTGTCCTTGCATTTTTGCTTGTAGTCTTGTGGTGGAAGATCATCTTGAGCTTGTGTCCTCTTGAAAGAAGTATCATACTTCTCTTGTTGAATTTTTGTTCAAAACCAACACCTTGATTCTTCCGGTGCATTCCTTGCTTGCGCACAATTTCCTCGAATTGCTTACTCCCGGCAAGGATTTTGTACACTCCTTTCTCTATAATTCCCTTCAATAAGCTATTTTCTTGCTCAAGTGTAACTTGGCTAAGAGAATCATTAGTGGAATCAAGAGAACTACTAGAAGCAACAATATTGGATTTAGCATGATCATTGTTACTACTAGAGGAAGAATCTTTCTTGTTCTTGTTACTAGACTTGACTTGAGGCATGTAAGTGGATAAGAGTAAACGCTTGGCAATGTAAGAAGAACTTTTCTTGCGGAGATCATCATTGATTGCTTTTAAGAACTCATGCTCTTGCTCAAGATTGAGCTTTTCAAAGCGTAATTTCTCATGAGCTCTTAAAAGTTCTCGATGATCTTCGAAGATAGTTTCATGAGCTAACTTAAGAGTGTTTAGTTCTTTAGTTAGAGCCTCAATCTTCTCCTTATCATTGTCATTCGTTTTATCTTGATTAGCATGATTAATTGACGTTTCATCATAGTACTCATCACTAGAGTTGTCAACAAGAAAATCATCACCTAACAAGTCATCTTCATCACTATTGAAATCAACATACTCGGGGTGTGTTACCTTAGGACGTTTGGCCATGAAGCATCTTCCAATTCCTTCATTTGGTGAGTCAAATATGTCGTAGGAGTTGGTTGACACAAGTGCTAGACCGGCAACACCTTCATCTTGAGTATCTTCGGATTCGGAGTGATAACTTCTCTCGGAGTGGCTGTCGGAGTCGGAGCCGGATACCCATTCACCAACATGAGCTTGATGTCTTCGTTTTGTGTAGATCCTTGATGATTTTTCCTTCCTTTCTGAATCCTTGCTTCTCCGTGAGTATCTTCGTTCATAATGATCATCTCTACTCCTTCTCTCTCTTGGTGGTGATTCTTTGCTTCTTCTTTTTGGAGAATCTTCTCTTCTCTTGTAGGGAGCCGTACACTCATTGGAATAGTGTCCGGGTCTTCCACAACTGTAGCAGTTTCGCTCTCGACTAGAAGATCTTTTTTCATTGTAGGACCTTGACTTGAAGCTTCTATCTTTGCTTCTACTCTTGTAGAACTTGTTGAAGTTCTTCACCATTAAGCTCAATTCTTCATTAAAGTTTTGTTTCTCGCTTGATGATGTAGGGGCTTCACATGAGGCTTTGTGGGCACCACTTGATTTGTTGTGAAGTTCCTCTTTATCCTTAAGTGACATCTCATGAGCAACAATTCTTCCAATCACCTCCGTTGGCTTGAGATCTTTGTAATTGGGCATCATTTGGATCAATGTGCACACGGTATCATATTTTCCATCCAAGGCTCTTAGAATCTTCTTGATGATGAATCTATCGGTCATCTCTTCACTTCCTAAGCCGGCAATCTCATTTGTGATGAGAGCAAGCCTAGAGTACATTTCGGCGACACCTTCACCATCCTTCATTTTGAACTTGTCAAGTTGACTTTGAAGCACATCCAACTTGGATTCCTTGACGGAGTCGGTACCTTCGTGCATATCAATCAAAGTGTCCCAAATTTCCTTTGCATTCTCAAGACGGCTGATTTTGTTGAATTCTTCGGGGCACAATCCGTTGAAGAGAATATCACAAGCTTGAGCATTGTATTGCAACATCTTCAACTCATCCGCGGTAGCTTCACGGTTTGGTTCTTTCCCATCAAAGAAGTCACCTTGCAAACCAACACACACAATAGCCCAAACGGCGGGGTTATGTCCAAGAATATGCATTTTCATTTTATGCTTCCAACTAGCAAAATTAGTACCATCAAAGTAAGGACCTCTACGGTGATAATTTCCCTCGCTAGACGCCATACTCTCCTAGGTTGTGAAACCAAGACTATGACCACCAAAAGCTATGGAGATCAAAGCAAATGGAGACCAAAGCTCTGATACCACTTGTAGGATCGAAAGTATGTCTAGAGGGGGGGTGATTAGACTACTTGACCAAATAAAAACTTAACCTTTTCCCAATTTTAGTTCTTGGCAGATTTTAGCTATTGTAGGACAAGTCAAGCAATCATCACACAATTCAAGCAAGCATGCAAAGAGTATATTGGCAGTGGAAAGTAAAGCATGCAACTTGCAAGAATGTAAAGGGAAGGGTTTGGAGAATTCAAACGCAATTGGAGACACGGATGTTTTTCCCGTGGTTCGGATAGGTGGTGCTATCCTACATCCACGTTGATGGAGACTTCAACCCACGAAGGGTAACGGTTGCGCGAGTCCACGGAGGGCTCCACCCACGAAGGGTAATGGTTGCGCGAGTCCACGGAGGGCTCCACCCACGAAGGGTCCACGAAGAAGCAACCACCCACGAAGGGTCCATGAAGAAGCAACCTTGTCTATCCCACCATGGCCATCGCCCACGAAGGACTTGCCTCACTAGTGGTAGATCTTCATGAAGTTGGCGATCTCCTTGCCCTTACAAACTCCTTGGTTCAACTCCACAATCTTGTCGGAGGCTCCCAAGTGACACCTAGCCAATCTAGGAGACACCACTCTCCAAGAAGTAACAAATGGTGTGTTGATGATGAACTCCTTGCTCTTGTGCTTCAAATGATAGTCTGCCCAACACTCAACTCTCTCTCATAGGATTTGGATTTTGTGGAAAGAAGATTTGAGTGGAAAGCAACTTGGGGAAGGCTAGAGATCAAGATTCATATGGTAGGAATGGAATATCTTGGTCTCAACACATGAGTAGGTGGTTCTCTCTCAGAACATATGAGTTGGAATTGTGTATGTGTTCTGATGGCTCTCTCCACGAATGAAGAGGAGGTGGAGGGGTATATATAGCCTCCACACAAAATCCAACCGTTACACACAGTTTTCCAATCTCGGTGGGACCGAATCAACAAACTCGGTCGGACCGAAAAGGTAAACCTAGTGACCGTTAGAGATTTTCGGTGGGACTGACATGCAACTCGGTAGGACCGATATGGTTAGGGTTTGGGCATAACGTAATCTCGGTGAGACCGATTACACAAACTCGGTGAGACCGAGTTTGTTAATAAGCTAACCAGAGAGTTGGTCAGGTAAACTCGGTGGGACCGATTTGCTCTTTCGGTGAGACCGAAGAGTTACAAAAAGGAAACATAGAGTTTACACTGCAATCTCGGTGGGACCGATTCGCTCTTTCGGTGAGACCGAAAAGTTACGAAAGGGAAACAGAGAGTTTGCAATCCCATCTCGGTGAGACCGAGATCCCTATCGGTAGAACCGAATTGCTAGGGTTTGGCAGTGGCTTATGACAAGTGAAACTCGGTGGTGCCGGATAGAAAGAATCGGTAGGACCGAGTTTGGCTTAGGGTTTAGGTCATATGTGGATATGGGAAAGTAGTTGAGGGTTTTGGAGCATATCACTAAGCACATGAAGCAAGAGGCTCATTAAGCAACACCTCATCCCTCCTTGATAGTATTGGCTTTTCCTAAAGACTCAATGTGATCTTGGATCACTAAAATATAAAATGAAGAGTCTTGAGCTTTTGAGCTTGAGCCAATCCTTTGTCCTTTGCATTTTGAGGGTTCCACTTTCACATCCATGCCATGCCAATCATTGAGCTTTCCTGAAATAGTCATCTTGGAATAGCATTAGCTCAATGAGCTATATGTTGTTATGAATTACCAAAACCACCTAGGGATAGTTGCACTTTCACATTCCTGGACAACTTCCAGGGCACTTATGTGCGACCACCGGATGCTGATGATTTAAGTCACATAACCCAACAGCCCGGAGAGTCAGCCAGGAAATTTTGGACTCGGTTCCTAACCAAAAAGAACCAAATTGTGGACTGTCCAGATGCCGAAGCCCTAGCGGCCTTTAAGCATAACATCCGTGATGAGTGGCTCGCCAGACATATCGGCCAAGAGAAGCCAAAGTCTATTGCAGCCCTCACAACACTCATGACCCGCTTCTACGCAGGCGAGGATAGCTGGTTGGCCCGTAGCAACAATACAGCAAGCAACCCTGGCACACCGGAGGCGAGAGACAGCAACGGCAAGCCACATCGCAATAGATACAAGCGCCGCAACAACGGCGATAACGCCGAAGACACGGTAGTCAATGCCGGATTCAGTGGCTCTAAATCCGGTCAGCGGAAAAAGTCGTTCAAAAGAAACAATCCGGGCCCGTCCAGTTTGGACCGCATACTCGACCGCTCGTGTCAAATTCACGGCACCCCCGATAAGCCAGTCAACCACACCAATAGAGAACACTAGGTGTCCAAACAGGCTGGTAAGTTGAATGTTGAAAGCAAGGAAAAGGGGCTGCATAGAGACGATGAGGAGGAGCCCCGGCCGCCGATCATAGGAGGACAGAAGAAATTTCCTCCCCAAGTGAAAATGGTGAACATGATATATGCAACCCATATCCCCAAGAGGGAATGGAAGCGTGCACTCAGGGACATCTACGCGATGGAGCCAGTCGCCCCAAAGTTCAACCCATGGTCTTCTTGTCCGATCACTTCTGATCGCAGGGACCACCCCACTAGTATCCGTCATGGCGGTTCTGCCACATTGGTCCTTGATCCTATCATTGACGGATTCCACCTCACTCGAGTCCTTATGGACGATGGCAGTAGCCTGAACCTGCTTTATCAGGATATGGTGCGCAAAATGGGTATAGATGCCTTGAGGATCAAACCCATGAAAACCACCTTCAAAGGTGTCATACCAGGTGTAGAGGCCTGTTGCACGGGCTCAATCACACTAGAAGTGGTCTTCGGCTCTCTGGATAATGTAACATCCCAAATTTTCAATTTGGAATGTTATACATAGATCATTCTAGCATTTCATATTTTATTGCGTTTCGTCTCGCGATCCTCGAAATCCTAAGCAACTCAAGGACCCTCGAGGAGAGTTGGGGATTTCCTCGGTTTTCAAATTTGATTTTTATCAAATTTTGGAGAGAGAATTTTTTGTTTTAATTACTTTTTCCCTCCAAAAATATTTCATATTAAAATATATGAGAGGAGATAATATGACTTCTCCAAAATAATTGAAATATTGGAGGAAAGTTATTAAAATCAAATATTTGTTTTCTTGGATTTTATTTGCAATTTTGTTTGCACTAGAAAAATTGCATGTTTTCAAATTTTCATTTTAGGGCCAAGAAAATGTTCATCTCGTTCTAAATATTCTATTTAGACGGTGAAAATATGTTTTGGCATTTTTAGATTTTTATTTTACTTTCTAGGATTTTTTTCTGTTCAGCAGAATTGTTTTTTATTAAAAAAAGTCTTCGGGCGCCGACTGGGCCGAAACCCGAGCCGGGCCGGCCCACTCCCTCCCGCGCGCCGTCTCCCTCCTGGAGACCGGCCGCCGCGCCGCCGCCTCCGACTCGGACAGAGTCCGAGCCGGACTCCGCCTCCCGCCGCCCTTGCCCCCTCCCCAAGCCACCTCCCCTCCCCTCTCTTAAATACCCAGCCCCACCACCGCCACTACCACCCACCCCGCGGCCGTAGCCCCACCTCTGCCGTGCCTCGCCGCCGCCGCCGCTCCCGCGCCGCGCCGCCGCTCCTGGAGAACCCAGTGTTAATTAATGGTTTAACTTAAGATGGCAACTTGAATACACATCTAGGTGGACTGAGGCACCTGGAGAACCCAGTGTTGCCTGTATTTTTTGGAAATCCCGGGGTTCCGTGTGATTTTCCTATGGACCGCCACCCAGGCTCAAAGGGAACTGAGATGATTCATGCTAGAAACTTCCGTGTGCAGCCACAAGCTATTATGGGCTCTAGCATAGTTGAGTAAGTTACGTGAAGCTCTTGAAGAGGTGGATCAGCAGGTAGTGGGTTGTGAAAGTGCTAGTGATCGACTAGAGGGGGGGGTGAATAGGCGGTTTTTAAGAAAGTCTTCAAAACCTGGGAGTTTCGAATACAAACGATAGAAATAAACCTATTACCATGCAGCGGAAGGTAGACTACACTAAGCAAGCCATAGTCAAGTATTCAATGAAGTGAAAGCACAACGACTAATAGCAGCTATGCAGTATAGATCAGGTTGGAAGATAGTTTAAAGCCAATCAGAACAAGCAGTCACTCAATGAAGACAAAAGATAATGCAAACATGCAATGACTTCACAAGGACCAACTGTAAATAAAGAGATGGGAAGGATAGAACCAGTGGCTCGTTGAAGACAATGATTTGTTGGACCAGTTCCAGTTGCTGTGACAACTGTACGTCTGGTTAGGGAGGCTGAGATTCAACTCAGAAGACCGTGTCTTCACCTTATTCCCCTGAGCTAAGGACACCCAGTCCTCGCCCAATCACTCTGGTAAGTCTTCAAGGTAGACTTCCAAACCTTCACAGACTTCATTCACCGGCGATCCACAATGACTCTTGGATGCTCAGAACGCGACACCTAACCGGTTGGAGGATTCACAGTCCTCAAGTGTAATAAGTCTTCAGATCACACAGACAAGAAGACTTCAGTGATGCCTAACACTCTTTGGCTCTGGGTGTTTAGGGTTTTTTCCTCGCAAGGAATTCTCTCTCAAAGGCTTCGAGGTGGGTTGCTCTCAAACGACAAAAGCCATACACTAACTCTGAGCAGCCAACCGTTTATGGTTGTAGGGGGTGGGCTATTTATAGCCACTAGGCAATCCAACCTGATTTGTCTGAAATAACCCTGTGTCACTAAGGAACGGACACGTGTTCCAACGGTCAGATTTCAAACACACATGGCAACTTTACTTGGGCTACAAGCAAAGCTGACTTATCCAGCTCTAGATAAGATTTTCTCTCATTGTCTTCGCACGAAGACATAGGATTTTGGTTAAGCATTACTTCAGTCATTCTGACTGGTTCTCTTGGACCCCACTTAACAGTTCGGTGGTTCCTATGACTCAACAAAGAACAAAAAGAACGACGAAACAACTAAATCTTCGTGCTCCATAGTCTTCACTTTATGTCTTCTCTTGTCATAGTCTTCAATGTGAATGTCTTCACATACCACCTTTGACCTCAATGTCTTCATACATTTTTAGGGGTCATCTCTGGTAGGAAAACCAAATCAATGAAATCAATGAGGGACCTCTACCTGTGTTATCCTGCAATTCTCACAAACACATTAGTCCCTCAACCAGGTTTGTCGTCAGTACTCCAAAACCAACTAGGGGTGGCACTAGATGCACTTACAATCTCCCCCTTTTTGGTGACTGATGACAAACTGGTTGAAGTTTTCAACGGGGAATAAAATATGTGAAATTGTAACGGATAGTGTATTGTCTTCATAAGTGGCGAAGGCTCCCGCTGAAGATGTGCATATAAGTAATTTGCTTTTGGAATGCAAATGCACATGGCAGGTTGTACTTGTGGAGATCCTCTTCAACTTATGATGACAATTCATCATGCATGATTTGATATAACAAATATAATGACATGCATAATGAAAAATGGATGTCTGCAAAATGACCTAAGTGCGGAAGTTATCATCGCGCATGCAGAATTTATCATCGCATCACAGAATAACAAATAAGTAGCAGACGACCATCAATTTTAAGTGTTACAACTCAAAGAACCAAATGTATCGAAAAGCAAGAGTTGTAAGCACTTGGCAAAAGTAGCAAAAGGTAAAGCAACCACCCATATGGACCCGCTTGAAGACTATCAACTCATATTCATGAGTGACAAAGCCATTCTTGGTGGCAAGATTGCGAATGTGGTTGACATCCACCAAGAGGCTCTGCATCTGCCGCTTGAGCCAGTTGTGATGCTTATCTTGTTTCTGGTGTAGTGCGATGAGAAGCTCTCGGTCATTGAGAACACGAGATCGCCTTTGAGGCCTTTGTGCAATGGTGCTTCCAGTGGCGTCAGTTTGAGCATGAGGGGCACGTGTGTTGCCAGCCAAGGAATAAACACGCGAGACTGCCTGAACTCCTTCAATGGGATGGGTGAAGCTTTGGTGATCAACATTGTGAAGATAAATGGGATCCTTAGCAGGCTCTGGGTAAATAGCTTCAACAGACAGATCAACCTCTGGCAAGAAGACAAGATGATTGCGCGCAGACGGCTGATAGTTGATGGCAGAGTGATGCTTGATAAGGCGCATTACCCATGGAGCATAGAACTTCAGACCAAAAATGTCGGAGCCAGATGCAGCCAACTACCTGATGAAGAAGTCTTGAGCATTGAAGCTCATGCCATTGAAGATATAGAAAACCAAAGTCTTCATTGCTCCTTCAAGCTTCGCTGCAGATGAATGTCCTTTGACGGGCCATAGAGTTTTTCTAATGATACGATAAATGGTGCGGGGCAGATACTCTAGGTCTTCAACAAAGAATTCAGATGGGTAGTCAGCGTCGTGAGGCAAAGGCTTCATCATGCTCAACATTTGGCTCATGTTGGGTTCTGGCTTCTGAAAGATGCTCTCCAAAGCATTTTGGTGTTGTTGACAACCTGGTTCATAGTATTCACCAGGAGTGGGCAGGCCTGTGAGCTCAATGATATCAAGAGCTTTGGCTTCATGATGGACATTGCCTGTCATCCACTCAAGGACCCAAGTCTTTGGATCCCTGTTGTAGCCTCGAATGTGAAGAGTTGCATAGAACTGTAGCAGAAGCTCTTCATTCCAGTGTTCCTTATCTGTGACAAACTGCAGGAGTCCAGCGTATCTGAAGCAATTCAACGCTTCTTCAAGGCAGGGCAGGCCAGCTATAGCTTCAGTGTCGAGACGCATATGTGGAAATATGCGTCCTTGATTGTACAAGACACATGAATAGTAGTTGCGCTGTTGATAGCTCCAGAACCGATCGGATGAAATGCGAGGTTTGGTGTAAGAGTTCTTGGCGCTGTTGAAGAAGGTGTTGTGTGCCATGAAGCCATTCACATTGAAGACCCCAGGTGAAGTTGCAGTGCCTGGGAATCGTGGAAGTCTTGGCTTGGGCTTCTAGACAGGAGGTCTGTGCTCGACGTGATAGTCAAATGGTGGACCCGCGGTAGGTGGAGGAACCAGAATGGGCCATCGGACCATAACAGGTTGACCACGATCAAATGCCAGCTCAATTGTATGAGGTCTTGGAGGAGGTACAGGAGCATTGACATTGTCGTTGATATGGGCTTCAGGGGCCACATTGGCTTCAGGTGCTGCAGTGGCTTTAGGTGCTTGCACTTCTGGCACCGCAGTAGCTTCAGGCGCCACATTAGCTTCAGCCATGACAACGTCATTGGCTTCAGTGTTGATGTTGGTGGCCGCCTCAGGATTGTTAATCTCCACTTCAGGAGCTGGAGGGTCGGACACGTTCTCCTCGAGAACAACATCTTGGTGGGACGGGGGTGTAGCAACTCTTTCTACTTCAATTCGTGGTTCTTCTTCTTCATCGGCTGATGCAGCCGGAATATCTTCAGCCATTTTGGCTTCAGACTCAGAAACGTGCACAGTGGAAGTGACTTGGGGCCTTGGTCCTTTGCGAAGCCTGCGTAATACTGGCGACGCTTGCGGAGATGGAATTTGCTGGGCCTCAAAGTCATCGTCATCTTGCACGGGTGAGGTGACTTGTGGTTGGGGAGAACTTGGGGTGTCTTGTTGTTGTGGGTGATCATCCCATGATGCATCCTGAGCAGTTGGCGTCAGAGGACGACCAATGCTGATGAGTTTGCTGTGCGTGATCACAGGCGATGATACCAACTGGTGCTCGATCTGAGGAAGGACTTCATCATCTTCAACATTGTCGTGAGGACCAATGTCTTCAGCTGCGGTGGGGTCAACAGTTGGATTTTCTTCAGCTTCATGAGCCTCTATGGAAGCAGGCTCATGAACTATCACTTGGCGTTCTTGATGTTCAGACGCAGGACGAGCCACTGAGATTGGCTCGACCTCAAGGGGCTCTGTGGGAGCAGCCCGGTCTCTCTTCTTGGTTTTGCGTTTCTTGGTTGGAGGAGCATCATCAGTGGTGGCCTTGGTTTTGCGCTTTCTGGCTTTGGCTTCAGTTGCCCTTGTTTTCTTCAGTTCTGAAGCCACTGTGGGGACCTTAGGGCTTCAAGCCTGTCATACTGGCTGGGAAGATAATTAGATGTACTTCCTGCCTTGGTGCTTCGGGTTCTGCCATAGCTGGCTTCTTCTTCTTCTTGGCCACCATTCGGGGGTCGATGCCTGGTCGCCCCAAAGTCTTGCGCGTTTTAGCTTCATTGTATCCCTGAACACATTTAGCAGCAAGATCCTTCATGCGCTCACGAGAACCTTTGGCTTCTCCGTGTTTCATTCGGAATGCTTCCTTGAGCTCATGCATCATGACCTGGAAGTTCTGAATGTCTTCAACATTGAGCTTGTCCATATGCTTCTTGAACTGAGCCTTTTCATAATCTATCTTATGCTTCAACTCAACAATTTTCTAAGCTAGAGCCAGCTCAGCAGCAATGGCTCCATGGAAGGCGACGCTGAGGCCAATGGGAAGCTGAAGATCATCAAAGCTAACATTTGGGCTGTCAAACCACTCATCAATGAACTTGTTTATGATTTCAACATCAAAGAGAGGAAGGTCATTGAAGATTTCTGCCTCTTGCTTGCTCTTGATCAACTGCTCAAGAGCGTCATCACCAAGGTCGTCATCGCTGGACAGATCAATGGCGTCATTCTCGTTGCGCAGAACAGCAGCAGGGGTCAGTGCTTGGCTGGTGGGTTGCAAGGGCATCTGCACTTTGGAGGGCTTGGAGATGCGTGACGGATCTTTAGACTGCACACTATGTTCAGGAGGTGCAGTGGCCAGAGGCTTCGCCCGTGAAACCTTTGGTGCAGGGGCAGGCTTCGAAGCTTTAGGTTTCTTTAGCTTCTTTGGCTTCGGTGGTGCAGGCGCTTCGTCAGAATCAACGTCGTCTGCAGGTTGATCCACGACTGCCCCTTGAACCTGTATGTGAGTAATGAGACCTTCTAAGTTATAGAAGGGCCCAACCAGATTGGGTTCAGCTTCGCGTGTGCCGTCCGCACGAGGAGCAGAGGGGCCTGGATTGAAGTCTAGTCCCCATGACTTCTTGTTTTGTTTGGCCGAGTTCTTGGCAAACTGGAAGTTGCGCTTGAACAGATTGTCGTCACGACACCATAGTAATGAAGATGGGTCTACATCGGCAGGCTGTGGTCCACGGACCATGCAAGGATAGAAGCCTTGTTCAATGGCTTCAACTCTGGATCTGGGTTGAAGATTTTTGTACAAGATGTCTCCCCACAGTCGCTTGATGACATTTTTCTCAGCATACTCCTGGGTCACGAACCTGTACTTGAACCATTGTTCTGCCCAATATCTTTGAATCCATTGGACTCGGGTTTTCCGCTCATTGTAGTCCTCCTCTAGATCTGTCTTGTATAGCTCATAGAGGTCAGGAGGAAAATCTCTTGAGGTGTTGCCACGATGCTGTCTGCCACCCTTCCTTGCAGATTTCTCTGTTGCCATGAAGTTCAGACTGAAAGGCTTCAAAGCTGTCAAAGTCTTCCGTCTACTGGTCAGACAAGAACTGGCTTCAGGAGAATTTATATGATGCTGTAAGAACTCTGCAAATGAATGCAGACTATGAGAACCAAGGGATTCTCCCACGGACATGTACCTGTGACAGCATTAAAGGTGCAAGGGAAGGGGAAAAGGTCATATGCATTCTCAGAAGATTTTTGAAGATAAATCAGTTTAGAAGACATTGACCTCATAGTGCGAAGACATTCACTCATAGGTAGAGAGTTGGTTCCAGATTTGTACGAATCCACGAATAAGTACAAGTGAGGAATCTAACTACTTTGTGAAGCATAAGTGAATATACTAGGCATGTTATGAGATGCAGCATGAGATAGATCCAACTTGTGTGAACAGAAACTACTTGTGGTTGAAAAGGATGAATCTATCGGATCAAAAGGACTGTAAAAAGGAGGTTTTATTTACCACACGAGGAACTTCTAGACGGAGTAGGAGAGGAGGCCAAGCAGTTCGATCTTCCGTGCCCTAACTTGGCGATGGAGGACACCTACGGCGACGGCGGAGAAGACGATGTCCGCGGCCGGCGTGAGGACGGCGTCGGTGAGGTCATGGCAGCTAAGCGCTTCGTCGTCGGCGTCGTCGAGGGCTAGTGGTGGCGCTAGGGTTTGAGCTAGGGTGGAAGAAGAGATAATGACTGGGGTGAGGCGTGTATTTATAGGGACAGGGATGGCACAGTGTTATTACACAGGTGCCCCTGGTAGTTCACATCTGAAGGACACGTGGCTATCATGCAACACATTGGAGGTTGTTCCACGTTCCCACGCACGCCTGGATTGTCGGGTGGTCGTTCCCACTTCTCCGGGTTTCAGGTTGAAGGATTTAGCATTGAAAACAGATTAATGTTTGTCTCTGTGTCTTCTGCTGACAAGGACGCAGAGAAGACATTTTGACTATGTCAATAGAATGCATATGATTTGGATAGATAGACTTAGGATAGAAGCATAGAGGGGTTAGGGTCCGATCACATTCACTTAGTTCAAAAGATTCAGCAAGAAGCCATAGCTATAAGTGAATGTTGTAGAGGACAAAAACCAAATCAGTACATTGAAGATAAACATGAAGCCATGTTAACATTGAAGACAAACAGAAAGTGAAGACTTTGCAAATGTAACGCCATGTGAAAAACACTTCTAAGGGAAGAATTTGGTGGTGGCGTTACCCACCGTATAGGAAGTATTAGACCCAGACACGGCGCACAGTTATCGTGGCGCTCCGAAGTCAAATTCCACGTTAATGTATTCACACTCAGAATGCAAGTCTTCATTGATTGAAGACATACGTTACTTTGTGTGTTGCACATCTAAGTCATCAACATGCATAAGTGTTAGGATGTGTGCCTGATCACAGGACATTTGAGGATTCCAAGATATTTAGCTCACACCGTAACTTGCAAAATCTCTTCTCATCCAAGGGCTTTGTGAAGATATCTGCCAGTTGCTCTTCAGTGTTGACGTGTAGGATATCAATATCTTCCTTCATGACATGATCTCTGAGAAAGTGATGACGAATTTCAATGTGCTTTGTCTTCGAGTGCTGAACTGGGTTGTTAGCAATCTTGATGGCGCTGTCATTGTCGCAGTAGAGTGCTACTTGCTTCAGATGAATGCCATAGTCTTTGAGTGTTTGCTTCATCCATAGAAGCCGCGCGCAGCAAGATCTAGCAGCAATGTATTCAGATTCAGCAGTGGAGAGAGATACACAGTTCTGCTTCTTTGAAGACCAACATACAAGTGATCGTCCCAGAAAGTGACATGTGCCCGATGTAGACTTGCGATCCACCTTGTCGCCAGCATAATCAGCATCCGAGAATCCAACTAGATCAAACTCTGAGCCCTTTGGATACCATAATCCCAGTGTTAGGGTGTGAGCCAAATATCGAAGAATTCGCTTCACAACTAAGTGATGTGATTCCTTTGGTGCCGCTTGGAACCGGGCACACATGCAAACACTAAGCATGATATCTGGCCTAGATGCACATAAATAAAGCAAACAACCAATCATGGAGCAGTATGCCTTTTGACCGAACTCTTTACCATTGTCGTCGGCATTGTTGAGGAAATCGTTAACTGGTAGCTGCTCGGTTGGCTAGTGAGTAGGGGATTAATCGGCTAATTGGCAAGTTAGTCGGCCATTTAATCAATTAATCGGACGATTTTTTGGTTTATCGGCTACTCGATGACCCTATGAGTAGGGATTAATCGGCAAGTTAACTGGTTAATCGGATAAATTCTTGAATAGGGGTCGTCGGGACCCAGATGGTGTTTAGCTGGTATTGGCGTCGTGTAGCCTTTGCAGTCTTGCATTCCAAACTTCTTCAGGCAATCTTTCAGGTATTTCTCTTGAGATACGAAGATGTCGTTGCGTTGTTGTCGTATTTGAAGACCAAGGAAGAACTTTAGCTCACCCATCATGGACATCTGATATTGCTCTTGCATCATATATCCAAACTCATCACTGTATTTCTGGTTAGTGCAGCCGAAGATAATGTCATCCACATATATTTGGCACACAAACAGTTCACCATCATATGTCTTCGTGAAGAGAGTGGGATCCAGGGAACCAGGTTTGAAGCCTTTGCTCTTCAGGAAGTCTTAGAGTGTGTCATAACAAGCTCGAGGGGCTTGTTTAAGGCCATACAGTGCCTTGTTGAGCTTGTAAACCATGTCAGGATGTTTTGGATCTTCAAAGCCAGGCGGTTGTGCAACATACACTTCTTCAATCTTGCCATTGAGAAAGGCGCTCTTCACATCCATTTGATACAGAAGAATGTTATGATGATTTGCATAGGCCAGCAGTATGCGTATAGCTTCAAGCCTAGCCACAGGAGAAAATGTTTCATCAAAGTCAATTCCTTCAACTTGAGTGTATCCTTGAGCAACGAGACGAGCTTTCTTTCTGACAACTTGACCATGCTCATCTTGCTTGTTGCGATATATCCATTTAGTGCCTATGATATTGTGCTCACAAGGATCAGGACGCTTGACCAGTTCCCATACATTATTCAACTCAAACTATTGAAGCTCTTCTTGCATAGCTTGAATCCATTCAGGTTCCATGAAGGCTTCATCAACTTTCTTGGGTTCAGATATTGAGATAAATGCGAAGTGTCCACAAAAATTTGCTAGTTGTGTTGCCCTTGAACGAGTGAGTGGACCTGGTGCATTGATGCTGTCAATTATTCTCTCAATCTATACTTCATTTGCAACACGAGGATGAACAGGACGAAGATTTTGCTCTTGCTGATCATTGTCATCGTTAGAAGGATTGTCTTCAGGTTGATCAGGTGCAGAGATGATGAGTTCCTCTTCAGGCTGAGCTTCAGACGGTATGATTTCTCCAGTTCCCATAAGCTTGATGGTTTCACTGGATGGAACTTCATCTAGCACATTTGGCAGGCGCTCTCTTTGCGAGCCATTAGTCTCATTGAACCGCACATCCACAGTTTCAACCACTTTATAGTGAAAGAGGTTGAAGACTCTGTAGGAGTGCGAGTCCTTTCCATATCCAAGCATAAAACCTTCATGTGCTTTCAGTGCAAATTTTGAAGTCGATGTGGATCCTTGATCCAGCACCTGGCACCAAATACTCTGAAGTAACTGACATTTGGCTTCTTACCAGTGAGGAGCTCATAGGATGTTTTGTTCGGAAGCTTGTGAAGATAAACACGGTTGATGATATGGCATGCAGTATCAATGGCTTCAGGCTAGAACTTTCTTGGAGTCTTGTATTCATCGAGCATCGTCCGGGCCATCTCAGTAAGTGTTCTGTTCTTGCGTTCCACGATGCCATTCTGCTGCGGCGTGTATGGAGCTGAGAATTCATGAGTGATGCCAAAAGTATCAAGATAAGTGTCGAGGCCAGTGTTCTTGAATTTAGTGCCATTGTCACTTCTGATGTGCTTGATCTTGACGCCATAGTTGTTCATGGCTCGATTGGCAAAGTGTCTGAAGACATCCTGCACTTCAGTCTTGTAGAGGATTATATGCACCCAAGTATATCTTGAATAATCATCAATAATGACAAAGCCATAGAGACAAGCAGTAGTAGTAAGAGTTGAGTAGTGAGTGGGACCGAAAAGGTCCATGTGGAGCAGTTCGAAGGGTTGAGTCGTTGTCATGATTGTCTTCGAGGGATGCTTGGCCCTCGTCATCTTTCCTGCTTCACAGGCACCGCATAAGTGATCCTTCTTGAACTTGATGCCCTCGATGCCTATGACATGCTTCTTCTTTGCAAGAGTGTGCAAGTTCCTCATGCCAGCATGCCCTAGCCTCTGATGCCAGAGCCAGCATTCTGAAGCTTTTGCTAGAAGACATACGGCAAGCTGTGGTCTTGCTGAGAAATCTACCACGTACAAATCATCTTTCCGATACCCTTCAAAGACTAGAGACTTGTCAGATTCCATTAGAACAAGGCAACGATATTTTCCAAATATCACAATCATGTTTAAATCGCAAAGCATTGAGACAGACATTAAGTTGAAACCAAGGGATTCAACAAGCATCACTTTATCCATGTGTCGATCCCTTGAGATTGCAACTCTATCTAGACCCAATACCTTGCTTTTACCAGTATTAGCAAATGTGATGTGACTCTTGTCAGATGGACGTAAAGTTGAGTTCATGAGAAGACTTCGCTTGCCAGTCATGTGATTAGTACACCCACTATCAATAATCCATTCTGAAGCAGCTGGTGTCATACCCTACAGTGCAGTTAGGGGGATAGGCTTCACGAAGAGAATTGTGAAGCATAAACATTTGACGAGCAAGTGGATTATGAAAGCTTAGATCGAGGTTAGGACTGATAGGGCAAGTAGCAAGCGACTCAAAAACAAAATACATAATAAGACCATTTGGGCCTTTGATCTTGCGCCCTGCAAGATGTTTAAGGTCCCCAGCAATAGCTTCAGACGCATTTGATTTTCGGCTAGAGACCCTTCCCTGCAAAAGAGAGTTAAGCTTTCTTAGCCACCCACATCTTCAAGGGTGGCTTCAAAGCAATGAGTCTAAGTGTAGCATCTGAGAACTTTGGCTTTGGAGCCCTAGCAAATAGTCTTGCAGGTGGATAATAGTACTCATAAGAATAAGCAGAGTAGTTCTTGGTCTTATGAACATGGCGGTTTGATGAAACGCGCTCATATTAATAGGCTTGAGTATGGTTTCCCTGCAAAACATTTGCGTTAGTGCGACTCAGGTGAGTCCTTTGTTTGTATGAAGCCTTTGGACCATATGAAGGCTGTGGTCTGGGGTTTGTCTTCTTCACTTGTGGTGTCATGACGCCATTCACAGGAAGATTCTCCAACCACTTTTTCGGCACCCAGACTTTCTTCATAGGTGGCCCATTCCTGCAGTTAGTACCAATATACCTGGCAAACACTTCACCATTCTGATTCTTAAAAGTTTACAGTTTGCATCAAAGGATTCATCAATAACAATGGGATTAGCACAAGTGAAGCCAGACAGGGTGGATGGATCCACTAAAGGTTCCTTTGCAGCAACCCATGTGGTTTTGGGGTATTGCTCAGGTTTCCAGTAAGAGCCATCAGCATTCATTTTCCTTTCGAACCCAAGACCCTCTTTCCTAGGGTTTCGGTTCAGGATCTGCCTTTTGAGGACATCACATAGTGTCTGATGCCCTTTGAGACTTTTGTACATCCCTGTTTCAAGCAATGTCTTCAACCTAGCATTTTCATCAGCAATAGCAGTGGTATCCTCAGCAGAGGGGTTAGTTACCACATCAACAGTTGAAGATATTGCAATAGTAGCAAGAGTAGAACATCCAGCAACAGAAGTAGCATTGTCACGCTCAATGCATTTAAGACAAGGTGTTTCAAATCCTTCCTGAGCAGAACTGATTTGTTTGGCGCGAAGTGACTCGTTTTCCTTTTGAAGATCTTCATGAGCCGCTCTCAATTTCTCAAGATCTTGCTTCCTTTGAAGATAATCATAGGAAAGCTTTTCATAAGTTGTTGAGAGCGTTTCATGACGACTTTCAAGTTCCTCATACTTAACATGAAGATATTTTATGTCTTCAATTAAGGACTGAGATCGAGTCATTTTAGCGTCTAACAGGTCATCGCTTTGTCTAACAGTTTTTGAACATGTTCCATAGCTTTCTGTTGTTTAGTTGCAATTTTAGCAAGTGTTTTGTAGCTGGGTTTGGAACCACAATCAGAGTCATCTTCACTGGATGTTTGATAGTGAGTAGTGCGTGTGTTTACCTTGGCACCACGTGCCATGAAGCAGTAGGTGGGAGCGGAGTAGTCCTTGTCATTTGCATCGGCGTCGGTGATGAAGTCATTGTCTTCAGTGTTGAAGATGGACTTGGCAACATATGCTGTAGCCAGACTTGCAACGCCAGAATCGGACTCCTCCTCAGACTCCACCTCCGCCTCCTCAGAAGCGGACTCCTCCTCTGAATCCATTTCCTTGCCAACAAACGCACGAGCCTTGCCAGATGAGCTCTTCCTGTGTGATGAAGACTTTGAGGAAGACTTGGAAGAAGACTTTGAGTATTTCTTCTTCTTCTTGTCATCAGAATCATACTCCTTGCTCTTCTTCTTCTTCTTCTTCTTCTTCTTCTTATTCTTGTTCTCATTGCCCCACTGCGGACACTCAGAGATGTAGTGGCCAGGTTTCTTGCACTTGTGGCATGTTCTCTTCTTGTAGTCATGAGAAGAAGCTTCATCATTCCTTGAGCTTGATCGTGAAGACTTTCTGAAGCCTTTCTTCTTGGTGAATTTTTGGAACTTCTTCACAAGCATAGCAAGCTCCTTTCCAATGTCTTCAGGATCATTAGAACTGCTGTCAGATTCTTCTTCAGATGAGGAGACAGCTTTTGCCTTGAAGGCACAAGTTCGCCCATAGTTAGGACCATAGATGTCTCTTTTCTCAAAAAGCTGAAACTCATGCGTGTTGAGCCTTTCAAGTATGTCAGACGGATCGAGTGTCTTGAAGTCAGGACGTTCTTGAATCATCAGGGCTAGGGTGTCAAACAAGCTGTCAAGTGATCTCAGGAGTGTCTTGATGACTTCATGCTTGGTGATCTCAGTAGCGCCGAGGGCTTGAAGCTCATTTGTGATGTCAGTGAGTCGATCAAACGTGAGCTGAACATTCTCATTGTCATTTCTCTTGAAGCGGTTGAAGAGGTTGCGGAGGACACTAATTCTTTGATCTCTCTGGGTTGAGACGCCTTTGTTGACCTGGGAGAGCTAGTCCCAGACTAGCTTAGATGTTTCCAGAGCACTCACACGTCCATACTGTCCTTTGGTCAGATGACCACAGATGATGTTCTGGGCCGTGGAGTCCAGTTGAACGAACTTCTTGACATCAGCAGCGGTGACACCTTCACCAGCCTTGGGGACGCCATTCTTGACGACATACCAGAGGTCAACATCAATGGCTTCAAGATGCATGCGTATCTTATTCTTCCAGTAGGGATATTCAGTTCCATCGAACACTGGGCACACAGCGGAGACTCTGATTATCCCTGCAGTCGACATAGCTGAAACTCCATGTGGTTAAACCGAATCACACAGAACAAGGGAGTACCTTGCTCTGATACCAATTGAAAGTGCTAGTGATCGACTAGAGGGGGGGGGTGAATAGGCGGTTTTTAAGAAAGTCTTCAAAACCTGGGAGTTTCGAAGACAAACGATAGAAATAAACCTATTACCATGCAGCGGAAGGTAGACTACACTAAGCAAGCCATAGTCAAGTATTCAATGAAGTGAAAGCACAACGACTAATAGCAGCTAGGCAGTATAGATCAGGTTGGAAGATAGTATGAAGCCAATCAGAACAAGTAGTCACTTAGTGAAGACAAAAGATAATGCAAACAGGCAATGACTTCATAAGGACCAACTGTAAATAAAGAGATGGTAAGGATAGAACCAGTGGCTCGTTGAAGACAATGATTTGTTGGACCAGTTCCAGTTGCTGTGACAACTGTACGTCTGGTTAGCGAGGCTGAGATTCAACTCAGAAGACCATGTCTTCACCTTATTCCCCTTGAGCTAAGGACACCCAGTCCTCGCCCAATCACTCTGGTAAGTCTTCAAGGTAGACTTCCAAACCTTCACAGACTTCGTTCACCGGCGATCCATAATGACTCTTGGATGCTCAGAACGCGACGCCTAACCGGCTGGAGGATTCACAGTCCTCAAGTGTAATAAGTCTTCAGATCACACAAACAAGAAGACTTCAGTGATGCCTAACAATCTTTGGCTCTGGGTGTTTAGGGCTTTATCCTCGCAAGGAATTCTCTCTCAAAGGCTTCGAGGTGGGTTGCTCTCAAACGACAAAAGCCGTACACTAACTCTGAGCAGCCAACCATTTATGGTTGTAGGGGGTGGGCTATTTATAGCCACTAGGCAACCCAACCTGATTTGTCTGAAGTGACCCTGGGTCACTAAGGAACTGACACGTGTTCCAATGGTCAGATTTCAAACACACACGACAACTTTACTTGGGCTACAAGCAAAGCTGACTTATCCAGCTCTGGGTAAGATTTGCTCCCATTGTCTTCGCACGAAGACATAGGATTTTGGTTAAGCATCACTTCAGTCATTCTGACTGGTTCTCTTGGACCCCACTTAACAGTTCGGTGGTTCCTATGACTCAACAAAGAAGAAAAAGAACAATGAAACAACTAAGTCTTCGCGCTCCATAGTCTTCACTTTATGTCTTCTCTTGTCATAGTCTTCAATGTGAATGTCTTCACATACCACCTTTGACTTCAATGTCTTCATACATTTTTAGGGGTCATCTCTGGTAAGAAAACCAAATCAATGAGGGACTTCTACCTGTGTTATCCTACAATTCTCACAAACACATTAGTCCCTCAACCAGGTTTGTCATCAGTACTCCAAAACCAACTAGGGGTGGCACTAGATGCACTTACAGGTTGTAGGTTTGGTATGGTCTGCCTGGAGTAGAGAGTTAATGTTTCTGAAAGACTGTGTCTCGGTCATCCGTTTCTCAAACACCATGTAGTGCAAGAAATTCAACGGAGGCTATAGAGTCTTGTGGGGAAAAGTGTGCAAACCTCTGCAGAGTGTACAAACTAATCATGGTCAGCCGTGTCCCCGGTTATGGACATCTTGAGTATCTAGTACTTGGAGTATCTTAAGTATCTCATCACTTTTAACTTAATATTGTTGGGTTGTTAATTACTTTAATTGGGATTGAGTTGGAGGAACCTTCTCAATAGTGTTTCAACTACCATGATAGTTAAATTAAAATCTATTCCTTTGTTGTAGGGAAAAATTGGCTTTTCGCAAAACTGTAAACATAGAGCTTTCCACCAGCCAAATATGCATGTAGTGATAGCATTATTCTATTCTTGCTCTACTGTGTTACTTTGCCAGCATATTCCATGTGCTGACCCGTTTTAGGGCTGCAACGTTTTATGTTGCAGACTTTTCAGACGAGGAGTAAGGTTTGTTAGGTCATTGCCGTATAGCTCAGCTATGCCGTTGGAGTTGATGGACTCACTTTATCTTCCAAGCCTTCCGCTGTTATCGTATTAGATGGCCTTAAGCCATATTTATTGTAATAAGTTCTCTTTGGAGACATTCGATGTAATAAGTGTGTGATTGCTACTCTGTTATAAATCCTCGAGTACTGTGTGTGTCAGCATTACCGATCCAGGGATGACACTGAAGCACAGAGACTTGACCGTTTGAGGTCGGGTCGCTATAGATAACTTCCGAAGCGAAGAGTTAATCTTCGATATCGTCCCCTTCCGCAGTGGCTATCACGCACTACTCGGACGAACCGCATTCGCTAGATTCAATGCGGTACCACATTATGCATACCTCAAGCTCAAAATGCCAGGACCTCGCGGGGTTATAACAGTTAATGGAAACACAGAACGCTCGATCCGCATGGAGGAGCACACTGCGGCCCTTGCAGCAGAAGTGCAAAGCAACCTTTTGAGGCAAACCGCCAATTCAGCGACAAGGTCCACAGACACATTCAAGTGAGTCCAGAATAACCTGCAATAGGATCACCAGGCGCGTTCAGAGCTCGCCTAGCAATTCGGTCTCCATCCTAGTCCCAGTCAAGTGACGAAATTTGCGCCGCGCATACATAACTACGCACTAAAGATACCATGGGTATAGGCGGAGGCACGACTATGGCACGTCCCACTATGCGGTTCAACCGCCTCAGGACCAGTATATCTTTATCACTTTCTTCCTTTCAAGACCCTATTCTCTGGAGGCCCTCTCCGATAGCTAGATCGTCGGACCCATCATGGGAGGGAAGCACCAAGGGAGCAAGAAGCTTTGGTGTACAAGGGAATCCCCAGGTGGTCTCTCATAACGATCGTTATACCTATTTTACATACCCGCACGCAGCTCGCCCTTGGATCGGACATGTCAGATAGTCCCATTTTTGCTTATTGTACTACTTATACACATACGCTTTGACGTATCCTCTAAATAACAATGCACATCGTCAGCTCATTATTGCATTTCTTCATCTCCCTTCTCTCTTTTTTCTTTCCTTGTTTGTTTATTCATGACAAATTGCTGCCGTACATTCTGGTATGTTCAGTACGCTAGGGGCTTTAGTGTACCCCATAACACGGCAAGAAAAGTCTGAACACTTTCGATAGTGCGGCACCCCGAACTTATAGCATTATATGCATCAGCTCCGAATCATGTCTTGGGTCAATAGTTGGGTTTGCCCGGCTCCCATGTTTTGGTGCCTTACGTTCCGCTATATCGGCTAAGGTAGCACTGGGAGAACTACTGTGATTGTGTCCCGGTTCTTCCGGATGAGCACCTCAGTAGAGAAAGCTGAAAACTGACTGTCATGATGCGGCGAGAGCTGGTCGCTGTTCGAGAGGTCCCAAATCCCTAAAGATTTTTTCCACTTCAGGCGAGGAGTCGGCCTTGTCCGATTTAGGCGTTCATATCGCCCCAAGTTCGGCCTTCCGTATACTAGGGGCTTCGCCAAAATTTACAATTGTAGACTTCTATGGCTAAGTGAGAGTGATAAAGCTTTATAGTCCGATTGCCTGGTTCGTTGTGCTGAACACCTCCTTCGAAGGACCCAAAACTGGGATAAAGAGTGATCAGATTTATCCCGAACACCTCGGTACTAGCTACATGGGGGCAGAAGCCGACGACTAGCCAACTCTCAGATTTTATAAACGGCTGCACAGAAGGTAATATTTTAAATCAACAAGCGTTATATAACGCACATGAACTTGTTTTCATATTATAGGATCACATGAGTACATTCATTCAAATATTACATCCTTAGAACATTCCTCCACCACAAGGCGGGCACCCTTTAGGACGCTGTCATAATACTTTTCGGGGCGGCGATGCTCCTTGCCCTCCAGCGGCCCCTCCTTCACCAGCTTCTCGGCGTCCATCTTCGCCCAGTGCACTTTTGCTCGGGCAAAAGCCCTGCGCGCACCCTCAATGCAGACGGACCGCTTTATGACTTCAAGTCGCGAGCAGGAATTCACAAGCTGCCTCACCAGGCCGAAGTAGCTGCTAGGCAGGGGCTCGCCAGGCCACATCCGGACTATGAGGCCCTTCATGGCCCGTTCGGCCGCCTTGTGAAGCTCGGCCAGTTGTTTTAACTGGTCGCTCAAGGGCACCAGATGTTCGGTCCCAGTATACTGAGACCAGAACAACTTCTCCGTCGAGCTCCCTTCCTCGGCCCAGTAAAATTCCGCGGCATCAGACACACTGCGGGGAAGATCTGCGAACGCTCCTGGAGAGCTTCGAACTTGGGTAAGTAAAAGGAAAGTTTCCTTCACATGCTTGCTTTGCATAATGAATTCCTTACCCACCGCTATCTTCTGGACCTCCTGAAGCTCCTGGAGGGCCCTGTGGGCTTCGGCCTTGGCATTTTTTGCGTTCTCAAGGGCCTTCGCAAGCTCAGACCCTTGCGTCTTAGAGTCATGCTCCAAGGACTCATATTTTTTGATGAAATCCTGGAGCTCTTGCTCCACCTCACCGACTCGAGCCTCTTGCTTCTCGCGCTTGGTGCGCTCCTTGGCCGCTTCGTCTTCGGCCTCGGACAATGCCTCCTTCAGGGCCGCCACTTCGGTCGAGGCCCCTAGCAAAATTCATGATGATCCTGTGACTTAACAACCACATTCTTTTTTATTCCTTATCAATATACGGACGGGTATTACTTACCTTTGTTCTCCTCGGGCTGCCTCTTGGTAAGGCTAAGCTCTTTTTCGGACCGCTCAAGGTCCCGCTTCAGTGCAGAGACCTCCGCAGTGTGAGCGGCAGCGGCCAGCAGTGAAGCCTGCTTATTCACATAAGACATATTCTGATTAGACTCCTGTGATTATTATTTGATCCTCTGTTCGGCCTTTCTCCACGAATGCCAAACAGAGCATCAGGGGCTACTGTCTATGCTATAACATTTTCTTATAAATTGATTACTTACCTCAAAGCCTATTAGGAGGCTAGCACAGGCTTTAGTCAGTCCGCTTTTAGCGGACTGAACCTTCTCTACCACCGCACTCATGACAGTGCGGTGCTCTTCGTCAATGGAAGCGCCACAAAGTGCTTCCAGCAAGTTGTATGCTGCCTCTGGATGGACAGAGGCCATCGGCACAGACGACTCGCCCCCCTTAGTGAGGGGTCGCCTAACAGAGTCCGGAACCACTGGAGGTTTCGGCGCGGTATTCGACCGGGGGCCGGACTTGCTGCCCCCATCATTAGGGCCCATGGGAGCCTTGCCTCCCATGCGCCCAACGTCTGGGAGGTCGCCTTGGGGCGCCCCCAGAACTACCTTCCCTTGGTTTGGTGCCCTTCGGGATAACACCTCAGCGTCGTCCGTAGGGCGGGGGGAGGAGGCGGTCGGGAGCGAATCACTGTTCATCTCCGACAGGCCCAGAGACCCATCCGAAGAGGATACATCAAGATGATCCTTGGGTGGGCTGCATGATCATCTTCGGCATGATAAGAAACAATAAAATGAAATATGCCAGAACTGTTATGGTATTTGGATACTTATGACTTCGCCAGGGGCTTGTCCCTGGGCAACCACTCCTCGTCGTTGAACGCGGCCGTGGTGGATCAGTCCGGAAGGAGGGCTCTTCCCTTCTTGGACCATTCGGCCTCCCCGGATGGGGCGCTCTTCCTTTTCTTATCTCCCCGGCTGGATGGGGAGAATTTTCCTCTTCCTCCTTCCCGTCTTCGTGGGAGGAGGGTGTCTCGGTGTTATCGGACGACGATTCCGATACAACCTTGCGCTGGAGACCTTTCCTGGTCCCCGCGGCCTTCTTCTTGGCCTTCTTCTCCGGTGCCTCATAGGGTGCCGGAACCAGCATCTCTGTTAGGAGAGTACTTGCTGGATATTCGGGCAGTGGAGCCGGACAGTCGATCCGCTCCGGTGTCGCGACCCATTCTTGTCAAATAATGCGGAGGCTAAGATCCCTCACATAATTATACTAGGGAAAGAAATGCCTTATGAGATATAAGGAGCTTACCGGATTAGCAGGGCGCTTTGCGCTGAGTCCGCGGTCCTCGGTAAGAGGAGGAGGTACCTCGGCAGACTTGAACAGCACCCTCCAGATGTCCTGGTGCATTGTGTCGAAGAGCTCTCGCAGCATCTGGTGCCTTGCTGAGTCAAACTCCCACATATTGAATGCCCGTCTTTGACACGGGAGGATCCGGCGGAAGAGCATGACCTGGACCACGTTGACAAGCTTGATTTTCTTGCTTATCATGTTTTTAACACAGTTCTGGAGTCCGGTCAGCTCCACCGATGAACCCCAAGATAAGCCCTTCTCTTTCCAGGAGGTGAGCCGCATGGGGATGCCGGATCGGAATTTGGGGGCCGCCGCCTAGTTGGTGTCGCGCGGCTCGGTGATGTAGAACCACCCCAATTGCCACCCCTTCACGGTCTCCACATAGGAGCCTTCGAGCCAGGTGACATTGGACATTTTGCCCACCATGGCGCCTCCGCACTCCGCTTACTTGCCGACCACCACCTTCGGTTTAACATTGAAGGTCTTCAGCCACAGACCGAAGTGGGCGGAGATGTTGAGGATGAAATTGGGGGCCAGATCTTGGAAGTCCATCCCGTAGTAGAACATGAGCCCGCGAACAAATGGGTGGAGGGGAAATCCCAGCCCGCGGACGAAATGGGTAAGGAATACAACCCTTTCGTAAGGCTCAAGGGTAGGAACAATCTGCCCCGCACCTGGGAGCCGGTGCGCGATATCTGCGGCCAGGTACCGGCTTCCCGGAGCTTCGTGATGTTCTCCGCTGTAACGAAGGAGGCCATCCACTTGCCTCCCGCTCCGGACATGTTCAGAGTGTTTTTGCGGAGAAGATGCGAACTTGGGCATTGGAGCTCGAGTGCGCGAGAATGGATAGGCAGGGAAAAAGAATGCGTGGGTAAAAAAATAGGAGTCCTTATCCCTTTATAAGGACGGTAGGAACTGCGTGCCTCCCCACTTGCCTGGTAAAACTCGCTTATTCCCCAAGCGTCGTGACTGATGGCGCGGTTGGGTTACCCACGCCCATATTGATGAGGATCCCGGGATAAGGGGACACGGTCTTTGCTTCGACAAGACGTGCCAAGAAAACCGCGTCGCAATATGTGCAGTGGCTGGTTGAGAAAAACGGTCCGAATAATAACCGAGGCCATGGCGTGATGTCATGTTATGAAAAGTTGTTAGGAGATTAGATTTGTGGAAATATTATACTCTCTATGGTGGTATGTGGAATTTGTTTTGCAGAGACGGACACTATCCTTATGTTCAAAATCTTCTATGGAGTATTCGGAGGAGGAACCCGCCTTGCAATGCCGAAGACAATCTGCGCGCCGGACTCATCGTCATTGAAGCCTGGTTTAGGGGCTACTGAGGGAGTCCTGGATTAGGGGGTCCTCAGATAGCCGGACTATATCCATTGGCCGGACTGTTGGACTATGAAGATACAAGATTGAAGACTTCGTCCCGTGTCCCCCTAGGGCGCCCCCTGCCTCGTGGGCCCCTCGTTTCTCCTCCGGCGTACTTCTTCCTCCTATATATACACACGTACCCCCAAACAATCAGAATCGGAGCCAAAAACCTAATTCCACCGCCGCAACTTTCTGTATCCACGAGATCCCATCTTGGGGCCTGTTCCGGAGCTCCGCCGGAAGAGGGCCGTCATCATGGAGGGCTTCTACATCACCATAGCCTCTCTGATGAAGTGTGAGTAGTTTACCTCAGACCTTCGGGTCCATAGTTAGTAGCTAGATGGCCTCTCCGATGAAGTTCTCCCCCTCTCTCGTGGAGATCTATTTGATGTAATCTTATTTCTGCGGTGTGTTTGTTGAGACCGTTGAATTGTGGGTTTATGATCAAGTCTATATATGAATAATATTTGAATCTTCTATGAATTCTTTTATGTATGATTGGTTATCTTTGCAAGTCTCTTCGAATTATCCGTTTGGTTTGGCCAACTAGATTGGTAGTTCTTGCCATGGGAGAAGTGTTTAGCTTTGGGTTCGATCTTGCGGTGTCCTTACCCAGTGACAGAAGGGGCGGCAAGGCACGTATTGTATCGTTGCCATCGAGGATAACAAGATGGGGTTTATTTAATATTGCATGAATTTATCTCTCTACATCATGTCATCTTGCTTAAGGCGTTATTCTGTTTTTAACTTAATACTCTAGATGCATGCTGGATAGCGGTCGATGAGTGGAGTAATAGTAGTAGATGCAGAATCGTTTCGATCTACTTGTCACGAACGTGATGCCTATATACATGATCATTCCTAGATATTCTCATAATTATGCTCAATTCTATCAATTGCTCAACAGTAATTTGTTCACCCACCGTAGAATACTTATGCTCTTGAGAGAAGCCACTAGTGAAACCTATGGCCCCTGGGTCTATTCTCATCATATCAATCTCCACCACTTTAATATTGTTTTGCTATTTACTTTGCCTTTACTTTTTATCTTGCATCTTTATATCAAAAATACCAAAAATATTCTATCTATCAGATCTCACTCTCGTAAGTGACCGTGAAGGGCTTAACAACCCCTAATCGCGTTGGTTGCGAGTAGCTAGCGCTTTGTGCAGGTACAAGGGACTTGAGCGTGGCCTCCTACTGGATTGATACCTTGGTTCTCAAAAACTGAGGGAAATACTTACGCTACTCTGCTGCATCATCCCTTCCTCTTCGGGGAAAACCAACGCAAGCTCAAGACGTAGCAAGAAGGATTTCTGGCGCCGTTGCCGGGGAGTCTACGCAAAAAGTCAATATACCAAGTACCCATCACAATCCCTATCTCTCGCATTACATTATTTGCCATTTGCCTCTCATTTTCCTCTCCCCCCAATTCACCCTTGCTGTTTTATTTGCACTCTCTCTCTATCCTCCCTCTCTATTTGCCTCTTTTTGCTCGTTTGCTTTTGTTTGCTCGTGTGTTAGATTGCTTGCTTGTCGCGATGGCTCAAGATACTACCAAGTTGTGTGACTTCACCAATACCAATAATAATGATTTCCTTAGCACTCCAAATTGCTCCTCTTACCGATGCTGAATCTTGTGAAATTAATACTGCTTTGAATCTTGTTATGAAAGATCAATTCGCCGGCCTTCCTAGTGAAGATGCCGCTACTCATCTGAATAGCTTCGTTGATTTATGTGATATGCAAAAGAAAAAAGATGTCAATAATGATGTCATTAAATTGAAGCTATTTCCTTTTTCGCTTAGAGATCGTGCTAAAGCTTGGTTTTCGTCTTTGCCTAAGAATAGTATTGATTCATGGAACAAGTGCAAAGATGCTTTTATCTCTAAGTATTTTCCTCCCGCTAAGATCATCTCTCTTAGAAACGATATTATGAACTTTAAACAACTTGATCATGAACATGTTGCACAAGCTTGGGAGAGAATGAAATTAATGATACGTAATTGCCCTACTCATGGTTTGAATTTGTGGATGATTATACAAAAATTTTATGCCGGATTGAATTTTGCTTCTAGAAATCTTTTAGATTCGGCCGCGGGAGGCACTTTTATGGAAATCACTTTAGGAGATGCTACTAAACTCCTAGATGATATTATGGTTAATTATTCTCAATGGCATACTGAAAGAACATCTAATAAAAAAGTGCATGCGATAGAAGCAATTAATGTGTTGAGTGGAAAGATGGATGAACTTATGAAATTATTTGCTACTAAGAGTGTTCCTCTGATCCTAATGATATGCCTTTGTCTACTTTGATTGAGAATAACAATGAATCTATGGATGTGAATTTTGTTGGTAGGAATAATTTTGGTATCAACGCTTATAGAGGGAATTTTAATCCTAGGCCATATCCTAGTAATCCTTCTAATAATTATGGGAATTCTTACAACAACTCTTATGGAAATTATAATAATATGCCCTCTGATTTTGAATCTAATATTAAAGAATTTATTTCTTCGCAAAAGAATTTTAATGCTATGATTGAAGAAAAATTGCTTAAGATTGATGATTTGGCTAGGAACGTTGATAGAATTGCTCTTGATGTTGATGCTTTGAAACTTAGATCTATTCCACCTAAGCATGATATTAATGAGTCTCTAAAAGCCATGAGAATTTCAATTGATGAGTGTAAAGAAAGAACTGCTAGGATGCGTGCTTCCAAAGATGCCTTTATTAAAGCGTGTTCTTCCAATTCCTATCAAAGTAATGATGAAGATCTAAAAGTTATTGATGTGTCTCCAATTAAATCTTTGTTTTGCAATATGAATCTTGATGAAACTGAATATGATCTTCCTTTGGAGTGTTTAGATCTTAATGATGAAATTAATGAAAGTGGGATGGAAAGAAATAAAAATCTAGATGTTGCTAAACCCACTATATTGGATTTCAAGGAATTTAATTATGAAAATTGCTCTTTAATTGATTGTATTTCCTTGTTGCAATCCGTGCTAAATTCTCCACATGCTTATAGTCGAAATAAAGCCTTTACCGAACATATTGTTGATGCCTTGATGCAATCCTATGAAGAAAAACTTAAGTTGGAAGTTTCTATTCCTAGAAAACTCTATGATGAGTGGGCCAACTATTAAAATTAAAATTAAAGATTATGAGTTTTATGCTTTGTGTGATTTGGGTGCTAGTGTCTCTACTATTCCCAAGACTTTGTGTGATTTACTAGATTTCCGTAATTTTGATAATTGCTCTCTAAACTTGCATCTTGCTGATTCCACTATTAAGAAACCTATGGGAAGAATTAATGATGTTCTTATTGTTGCAAATAGGAATTATGTGCCCGTAGATTTCATTGTTCTAGATATAGATTGCAATCCTTCTTGCCCTATTATTCTTGGTAGACCTTTCCTTAGAATGGTTGGTGCGATTATTGATATGAAGGAAGGGAATATCAGATTTCAATTTCCATTAAAAAAGGGCATGGAACACTTTCCAAGAAAGAAAATAAAATTACCATATGAAACTATCATGAGAGCCACTTATGGATTGCCTACCAATCTAGATCTATTTTTGCTTGTTATGCCTAGCTAGGGGCGTTAAACGATAGCGCTTGTTGGGAGGCAACCCAATTTTATTTTTATTCCTTGCTATTTCCTCCTGTTTAGTAATAAATAAATTATTTAGCCTGTGTTTAGGTTGCGTTTTTTGTGTTTAATTAGTGTTTGTGCCAAGTAGAACCGTTGGTAAGACTTGGGGAAAGTCTTGTTGAACTTGCTGTAAAAAACAGAAACTTTAGCGCTCACGAGAACTGCTGTAATTTTTATTTGAAGAGTGATATTTAGTTAATTATTTTTTCAGATAATTAATAGATAAATTTCTCACGTCAAGCAATTTATTTTAGAATTTTTGGGGTTCCATATCTTGCGCTAGCTACAGATTACTACAGACTGTTCTGTTTTTGACAGATTCTGTTTTTCGTGTGTTGTTTGCTTATTTTGATGAATCTATGTCTAGTAAAATAGTTTATAATCCATAGAGAAGTTGGAATACATTAGGTTTAACACCAATATAAATAAATAATGAGTTCATTACAGTACCTTGAAGTGGTCTTTTGTTTTCTTTCGCTAACGGAGCTCCCGAGTTTTCTATTTTGAGTTTTGTGTTATGAAGTTTTCAAGTTTTGGGTGAATTTTTTTGATGGATCATGGAACAAGGAGTGGCAAGATCCTAAGCTTGGGGATGCCCATGGCACCCCCAATATAATCCAAGGACACCAAAAAGTTAAAGCTTGGGGATGCCCCGGAAGGCATCCCCTCTTTTCGTCCACTTCCATCGGTAATTTACTTGGAGGTATATTTTTATTCACCAACATGATATGTGTTTTGCTTGGAGCGTCTTGTATTATTTGTGTCTTTGTTTGCTAGTATACCACAATCATCCTTGCTGTACACACCTTTTTAGAGAGCCATACATGAATTAAAATTTGATAGAATACTCTATGTGCTTCACTTATATCTTTTGAGCTAGATAATTTTGATCTATGTGCTTCACTTATATCTTTTGAGCTAGATAATTTTGCTCTATGTGATTCACTTATATCTTTTGAGCTAGATAATTTTGCTCTATGTGCTTCACTTATATCTTTTGAGATAGATAATTTTGCTCTCTGTGCTTCACTTATATCTTTTGAGCTAGATAATTTTGCTCTATGTGCTTCACTTAGATCTTTTAGAGCACGGTGGTGGATATGTTTTAAAGAAACTATTGATCTCTCATGCTTCACTTAAATTAATTTGAGAGTCACTTAATAGCATGGTAATTTTCCTAATAATAATATGCTTGGTATTCAAGATTTGTGAAACTTTCTTTTTGAGTGTGTTGAATACTAAGAAAAGATTGAAGCATGATAATTGTTTTGAGATATGGAGGTGATAATATTAAAGTCATGCTAGTTGAGTAGTTGTGAATTTAAAGAATACTTGTGTTGAAGTTTGTGATTCCTGTAGCATGCACGTATGGTGAACCGTTATGTGATGAAGTCGGAGCATGATTTATTTATTGATTGTCTTCCTTATGAGTGGCGGTCGGGGACGAGCGATGGTCTTTTCCTACCAATCTATCCCCCTAGGAGCATGCGCGTAGTACTTTGCTTTGATAGCTTCTAAATTTTTGCAACAAGTATATGAGTTCTTTATGACTAATGTTGAGTCCATGGATTATACGCATTCTCACCCTTCCACCCTTGCTAGCCTCTAATACCGCGCAACTTTCGCCGGTATCATACACCTACCATATACCTTCCTCAAAACAGCCACCATACCTACCTATTATGGCATTTCCATATCCATTCCGAGATATATTGCCATGCAACTTTTCACCATCTAGTTCATCATGACACATCCATCATTGTCATATTGCATATTCCGGTACACCGCCAGATGCATTTACATAGAGTCATATTTTGTTCTAAGTATCGAGTTGTAATTGTTGAGTTGTAAGAAAAATAAAAGTGTGATGATCATCATTATTAGAGCATTGTCCCAGTGAGGAAAGAATGATGGAGACTATGATTCCCCCACAAGTCGGGATGAGACTCCGGACGAAAAAAGAGAGGCCAAAGAAGCCCAAAAAAAAGAGAAAGGCCATAAAAAATAAGAAAGGCCATAAAAAAATAAAAAAAATATATAAAAAAATTAGAGAAAAAGAGAGAAGGGACAATGTTACTATCCTTTTACCACACTTTTGCTTCAAAGTAGCACCATGATCTTCATAGTAGAGAGTCTCTCATGTTATCACTTTCATATACTAGTGGGAATCTTTCATTATAGAACTTGACTTGTATATTCCAATGATGGGCTTCCTCAAATTGCCCTAGGTCTTCATGAGCAAGCAAGTTGGATGCACACCCACTAGTTTCTTTTGTTGAGCTTTCATATATTTATAGCTCTAGTGCATCCGTTGCATGGCAATCCCTACTCACTCACATTGATATCTATTAATGGGCATCTCCATAGCCCGTTGATACACCTAGTTGATGTGAGACTATCTTCTCCCTTTTTGTCTTCTCCACAACCACCATTCTATTCCACCTATAGTGCTATATCCATGGCTCACGCTCATGTATTGCGTGAAGATTGAATTTTTTTTGAAAAAGTTAGAGTATGAAACAATTGCTTGGCTTGTCATCGGGGTTGTGCATGATTTAAATACTTTGTGTGGGGAAGATGGAGCATAGCCAGACTATATGATTTTGTAGGGATAACTTTCCTTAGCCATGTTATTTTGAGAAGACATAATTGCTTTGTTAGTATGCTTGAAGTATTACTATTTTCTATGTCAATATAAACCTTTGTCTTGAATCTTTCTAATCTGAATATTCATACCACAATTAAGAAGATTTGCATTGAAATTATGCCAAGTAGCACTCCGCATCAAAAATTCTCTTTTTATCATTTACCTACTCGAGAACGAGCAGGAATTAAGCTTGAGGATGCCTGATACATCTCCAACGTATCTATAATTTTGATTGCTCCATGCTATATTATCTACTGTTTTGGACTATATTGGGCTTTATTTTCCACTTTTATGTTATTTTTGGGACTAACCTATTAACCGGAGGCCCAACCCAGAATTGCTGTTTTTTTGCCTATTTCAGTGTTTCGAAGAAACGAAATATGAAACGGAGTCCAAACGGAATAAAATCTTCGGGAACGTGATTTTCTCACCGAACGTGATCCAGGAGACTTGGACCCTGCTCCAAGGAACAAAAGAGGCGATCACGAGGGTGGGGCCCCCCCTAGGGCGCCCCCTGCCTCGTGGGCCCCTCGTTGCTCCTCCGGCGTACTTCTTCCTCCTATATATACACACGTACCCCCAAACAATCAGAATAGGAGCAAAAAACCTAATTCCACCACCGCAACTTTCTGTATCCATGAGATCCCATCTTGGGGCCTGTTCCGGAGCTCCGCTGGAAGAGGGCCGTCATCATGGAGGGCTTCTACATCACCATAGCCTCTCCGATGAAGTGTGAGTAGTTTACCTCAGACCTTCGGGTCCATAGTTAGTAGCTAGATGGCTTCTTCTCTCTCTTTGAATCTCAATACAAAGTTCTCCCCCTCTCTCGTGGAGATCTATTCTATGTAATCTTCTTTTTGTGGTGTGTTTGTTGAGACCGATGAATTGTGGGTTTATGATCAAGTCTATCTATGAATAATATTTGAATCTTCTCTGAATTCTTTTATGTATGATTGGTTATCTTTGCAAGTCTCTTCGAATTATCCGTTTGGTTTGGCCAACTAGATTGGTAGTTCTTGCCACAGGAGAAGTGTTTAGCTTTGGGTTCGATCTTGCGGTGTCCTTACCCAGTGACAGAAGGGGCAGCAAGGCACGTATTGTATCATTGTCATCGAGGATAACAAGATGGGGTTTATTTCATATTGCATGAATTTATCTCTCTACATCATGTCATCTTGCTTAAGGCGTTACTCTGTTTTTAACTTAATACTCTAGATGCATGCTGGATAGCGGTCAATGAGTGGAGTAATAGTAGTAGATGCAGAATCGTTTCGATCTACTTGTCACGGACGTGATGCCTATATACATGATCATGCCTAGATATTCTCATAATTATGCTCAATTCTATCAATTGCTCAACAGTAATTTGTTCACCCACCGTAGAATACTTATGCTCTTGAGAGAAGCCACTGGTGAAACCTATGGCCCCCGGGTCTATTCTCATCATATCAATCTCCACCACTTTAATATTGTTTTGCTATTTACTTTGCCTTTACTTTTTATCCTGCATCTTTATATCAAAAATACCAAAAATATTCTATCTATGAGATCTCACTCTCGTAAGTGACGGTGAAGGGCTTGACAACCCCTAATCGCGTTGGTTGCGAGTAGCTATCGCTTTGTGCAGGTACGAGGGACTTGAGCGTGGCCTCCTACTGGATTGATACCTTGGTTCTCAAAAACTAAGGGAAATACTTGCGCTACTCTACTGCATCATCCCTTCCTCTTCGGGGAAAACCAATGCAAGCTCAAGACGTAGCATTGCCCGTTATAGAGGTGCCACACACCCCTTATGCTTTACCAATGAGGTAATGCAGCACCAATTCCCAGAAGGGTTTAAACCCGTAAACATTGAAGCATACCATGGAACGACTGATCCAGCGGTATGGATTGAAGACTTTCTTCTCCATATTCACATGTCTCGCGGTGATGATCTCCATGCCATCAAATACCTCCCCTTAAAGCTGAAAGGACCGGCACGACACTAGCTAAACAGCCTCCCAGAGAACTCCATTGGTAGTTGGGAAGATCTGGAGGATGCCTTTAGAGACAACTTCCAAGGTACCTATGTCCGACCTCCGGACACCGATGATCTTAGTCATATAGTCCAGCAACCTAGAGAGTCAGCCCGCAAACTCTGGACTAGGTTCTTAATTAAAAAGAACCAAATCATCGATTGTCCGGACATCGAAGCCCTCACGGACTTTAAACATAGCATCTGTGACGAATGGCTCGCCCGACACCTCGGCCAAGAAAAGCCGAAGTCCATGGCAGCACTTACCGCACTCATGACCCACTTTTGCGTGGGAGAAGACAACTGGTTGGCTCATAGAAGCAACAGTACCAGCTACCCTGGCACCTCTAAAGCCAGAGATGGCAATGGTAGGCCACGACGCAACAAACACAAGCGTTGAAGCAACAATGAAGATACCAGAGACACGGCGGTCAACACCGGATTCGGTGGCTCTAAACTCGGTCAACCGAAGAAGCGATTCAAAGGAAACAGGGATGACCCATCCAATTTAGACCAAAAAACTTGATCGGCCTTGCCAGATTCATGGTACCCCCGACAAGCCCGCAAACCACTCCAGCAGAAATTGTTGGGTCTTCAAACAAGCCGGTAAGTTAAATACTGAACACAAGGGGAAAGGGCCGCCAAGCGAGGACAATGATGAGCCCTGCCCACTGAACACAAGGGGGGGGGGCAGAAGAAATTTCCCCTTGAGGTAAAAACAATGAATATGATATATGTCACTCATATCCCCAAGAGGGAGTGCAAAGCGTTCACTAAGGGACGTCTACGCCGTAGAACCGGTCGCCCCAAAATTCAACCCCTGGTCAGCTTGTCCGATCACCTTCGATCGTAAGGACCACCCGACCAGTATCCATCATGGAGGTTCGGCAACCTTGGTCCTTGATCCAATCATCGATGGATTCCATCTGACCCGATTGTAAGGGCGCCTGTCATCTGCCTTCACGTACCGGCTGCTGAGATTCGGAGGGGCGGTCGCCCCCTTTGTTGCGTTCGTCTGGAATGCGTGGGCGCCGTCGCGGGTCAAATTCTTCTGTTGGCTAATGGTGCAACGGCGCATCCACACTAGAGATGTGTTGCTGAGGAAGCATATTGTTGAGACGGATGGTGCTGGTTGTCCTGTCTGCGAGGCAGCTCTAGAGAGTGCGGATCATCCAATCTTCTCCTGCCCGTTCGCGAAGTCTTTCTGGAGAAGAGTTGGCATCGACATCACTGACGCGGCGGTGGATAACCTAGGTCAGCTGGCTTCTTCAGCGAGCTTGGTTGTCTGCGCCGCTTCGGAATTCTCTATGCTATGTTGCTGGCACTTGTGGAAGCACCGAAATGATGTGGTGTTTCAGAGGCAGCGCCCCTCTCTGGCTCGGTTACTTGGTTGTTGTCGGGAAGATGCCCTCTTGTGGCGTGGGCGCCTGAAGGCGACCTGTCAAGCTCATGTCGACACCTGGATAACGGCCTTGGGGTAGCGGAAGGTGTGCAAGGATTCTGCCTTGTCTTGTCTGCTTGCTTTATTTTGAAATATTTCCTCCTGTGAGGCCGTTTACGAAATCTGAGAGTTGGCCAGTCGTCGGCTTCACCCCCCACGTAGATAATACAGGGATGTTTGGAATAGCATCAAAACACACTTGGCCCAGCGATTTGGTCCGTGAAGGAGGTGTTAGTGCGGTGAACCAGGCAATCAGAGTATATGACTTTATCGCTCTCACTTAGCCATAGGAGTTTTATAATGGTAGTGTAGGCGCAACCCCTAGTATTGTTCGATTATCCGAACTTGGGTGTTGTAGTTGCTTGGTCGGGTGAAGGCCGGCCTATCGCGTAATGTGGAAAAAATCACAAGAGATGTATACTTAGTCGCCGATTAGTTGACCAGCTCTCGCCGCATCATGACAATCAGTTTTCGGCTTTCTCTACTGAGGTGTTTGTCTGGATGAACCAGAAACACAATCGCAATAGTTCTCCCTTTACTACCTTAGCCGAACAAACATAACGTAAGGTAGCAATCACAGGAGCCGGACAACCCAACTATTGACCGAAGACATGATTCAGAGCCGATGCATATAATGCTATATTCAGGATGCTGAATTGCACTGTGAAAGTGTTCGGACTTTGTTTAGTATTGAAAAAAATGTACATGGCTCAATAGAGCCCCTGGCAATTTGAGTCGTCCGAGGTGTACTTGAAAATCGGGAAAAAACAGGGAAAAACAGATTAAGAGATAAGCCAATGCCATATAGGCTGGGCTAGAAACTGTTTCCATTGTAGTCTGATTGATACGTCTGAACGTATTGGTACAGAAAGTGCAGTGAGCAACAAGGCTATTTTACATGCCGAGCACAGGGGAAAGTTGTGAGTGGGCCTTGCAAACGGACGAGGTGGTCTTTAAAGACCCTTTAGGTATTCTGTCGTGCCTCTACACTACTTGTCTCCTTGGTGTTTTGTCCTTCGAGAGGATCATCGCTCGGTGTTGTCATGATAGGCCTCGAAAAGAGGCCTAGGCGCCGTCGAAAAGGTGACGTGGGTTGTAAGGAACCTAAAAAATATAAAAGGAAGAAAAGGGGGAAAGTATGGGTGTCCGAATAAGGTCTAGCCATATTGTGGACTTTATCATTGTTGTGCCTCCGTCTTTGCCCATGGTATCTTTAGTGCGTAGTTATGTACGCGTGGCACGTGGACCACAATTCAGTTGGGGCTGAGATGGAGGTCGAATTGCTAATCGAGCTCCTGACGAGCTGGACTGTCGTACTGTGGGGTAGTCTGGACTCGTTTGACAGTGTCCGAGGACTTGACCTCCGATGTAGTAGTTGGCTTGATAAGGCCGCCTTGTACTTCCGCTGCCAGGGCCGCGGTGTGCTCCTCATTACGGAGGGAGCGTTCCATGTTTCCATTGACTGTTATAACACCATGTGGTTTGGGCATCTTGAGCTTGAGATAAGCATAGTGCGGGACCGCGTTGAAGCGAGCAAACACGGTTCGTCCGAGCAGTGCATGATAGCCACTGCGGAACGGGACGATGTCGAAGATCAAGTCTTCGCTTTGGAAGTTGTCCGGCGAACCAAAGATGACTTCCAATGTGATTGAGCCCGTGCAGTGGGACTCTACACCAGGTATTACTCCTTTAAAGGTAGTTTTGGTGGGCTTGAGATCCTTGACGGATCAATACCTTGCGAACTGTGTCCTGATAGAGCAGGTTAAGGCTGCTGCCGCCGTCCATGAGGACTTGCGTGAGGTGGAATCCGTTGACGATTGGGTCAAGGACTAGTGTGGCTGAACCCACTACAAAAAAAAGACACATCCGTGACATTTTGGGTTGAACAAATTTTTTTCAGCCATACTTATGACACTTCTATGACGATAATTGTGACAAAACCTGGTATCATCATAGATGTGGTGGGCTCCTACTTCTATGAAAAAAAATCATGACAGAAAATGGGTTTTTCGTCCTGGGCGGGACGGAGACGCAGCTACATGACATTCTTTGGGCCGTCCATGACGGAAAAAATCGTGGTAGAAGCGAGGGCAAGGAAAATATCGGGGTGTTCCCGGTTACGGTGGGTGGTCGGGGCCGAGCGATGCACGAAGGTTTGCGCATTTCTCCCGTACATGCATGCGCATGGGTGCAAGGCGTTGGGCTCTAACTGAACCCGAGCGAGGCGTTCGCCTACTGAACCCAAGCGATTGCACTGCAGGCTACGCGTTACTGAACCCGAGCGATCGATCGATGGCTGTTAACTGAACCCGATCGAGCGATTCCTTCGCTACTGCTGCTAACTGAAGCTGATCGATGCTACCTCTGGATGAACAGTGAGCGTTGCTGGGGGGGTTTGGATGAACAGTTCCCGGTGGGGTGGATGAACAGGACCCCGTGGTGTTGCCTCTGGATGAACAGGACCCCGATCGATCGAGCTGGTTGGGGCTGGATGAATAGGACCCCGTGGAGGGCTGGATGAACAGGACCACCCCGTGGAGGGCTAGATGAACAGTAGCCCATGGAGGGGTGGTTGAACATAAGCCCGTGGAGAGGGATGGTTGAACAGTAGCCGGTGGAGTAGCACGCGGTGGAGGCTGGATGAACAAGAGCCCGTGGATGAACAGTCGCAGGTGGAGGCTGGAGGAGGTCGACGGTGGATGCACAGTAGCCCGTGAAGGCTGGAGGGGGTCAACGGTGGAGATGAACTGTATCCCGTGGAGTCCCGTTTTGCGGTACGCCACACCCCTCTCGATGAACAAGACCCCTGTTTCGACGTAGTGCTCCAACACAAGTCCGTTTCCTCCATTTTGCGGTATGCCACACCCCTCCTGATGAACAGGACCCCCATTTCGACCGTAGGAGGTCTGTTTCCTCCATTTTGCGGTACGCTAGACCCCTCCCGATGAACAGAATCCCGTTTCGAACATGGCCGGTCGAACACAAGGCCGTTTCCTCTGTTGTGCGGTACGCCAGGCCTTGTTTCCATCGGTTGTTCCGTCCAAGCCGGTTGGCTCCGACGCGTTCTGTTGCCTCCCGATGAACACGACGCATTCCATTGACTCCCCATGAACACGACGACAACGCAGTTTCTCTGTTCTGACCCAGCCATGTACACGAGCCCTGGCCGTACGTATGCGCGAGTAGGCGTTCGAGACCCCGCCCGTATGTACGTACCCGGCCGTATTTGCTTTCTTGCACACTGGCCGCTGTACATACGTGTACATGCTACGTGTGCGCCTCTACTACGACACGTGCGCGCCTCTACATCGACCAGTATGTATGTACACATTCACGACCAGAATGACAATGCTACGTACACTTCGACCAGGTGGGTCCCGACTGTCAGGCACTTCCTTGCGTGCGAAGATGTAGCTGGTGGGTCCCAGCAGTCAGGGGGGGAGAATCGTTTATTTTTGCCCGGACGCACTTTTGTGTGCGAAGATGTAGTTGGTAGGTCCCAGCAGCAGGGGGAAACATTTTTTTCGCGAAATACGGTTGCCCGTCCGGTGGGTCCCCGCTGTCAGGTGGAGGAATCATTATTTTCCGCGTAATAAGGAGGCACTTCCTTGTTGTGGCCGTGGACCCAGCTGTCAGCCTCTCCACGTACAGTCCACGTCCGATGGAAGCCGTTCCTTGACCAGGCCACGCCAGGAGCACCAGGGCAGTGGACGACGGCGAGGCCTAGGAAGGGGACGACGCGGAGCCGGGGAAGAGGCGGCAGTGGATGCCCACGCGTAGAGGAGTATGATGGTTCACTGGTTTGGCTACGGTGTGAGGCTGTCGTCGCCGTAGAATAACAGGGGGTGTGGGTGAGTAGAGGGATGGCCTGGCCAGCGGTGGGAGTAGTAGGGGGCGGTGAGGCCTCGCGGCATCACAACCGGCCACGGGAGGCAGGAGCATGCGGCATGACAAACGCTGGTTTGGCCGGCTGGAGCAAGAAGACCAGAGGTTGAAGAAGCACTACAGCCGCTGGATGGACATCGTACGGTCACTGGAGCTAGAATCGTTCATATTGACTAAGTTGACAAAGCCCTCTGCCCCCGTCAACTTAGTAGGCCCACAAGTCAGCAACCCACCAAGGTGTGTCCCAGCTAGCAGGGGGAGTATTCATTTTTTCCGTGTAATAAGGAGGCACTTCCGGTGGGTCCGAGCCGACTGCGGGGGGAACGTTTTTTCGCGAAATATGGTGGCCCATCCAATGGGTCCTAGCAGTCAGGGGGGAAACGTTTTTTTCGCAAAATACGGTGGCCTGTCCGGTGGGTCCCTGCTGTCAGGTGGAGGAATCATTATTTTCTGCGTAATAAGGAGGCACTTCCTTGCTGCGGCCGTGGACCCAGCTGTCAGCCTCTCCACGTATAGTCCATGTCCGATGGAAGCCGTTCCTTGACCACGTTGACCACGCCGTGCCGAGAGCACTGGGCGGTGGACGACGGCGAGGCCTAAGAAGGGGACGACGCGGAGCCGGGGAAGACACAGCAGTGGATGCCCACGCGTAGAGGAGTATGAGGGTTCATTGGTTCGCTACGGTGTGAGGCTGCCGTCGCCACATAATAACAGGGGGTGTGGGTGAGTAGAGGGATGGCCTGGCCAGCGGTGGGAGTAGTAGGGGCGGTGAGGCCTCCGCCGCATCGCAGCCGGCCACGGGAGGCAGGAACATGAGGCATGATCGGCGCTGGTTTGGGTGGCTGGAGCAAGAAGACCAGAGGTTGAAGAAGCACTACGGCCGTTGGATGGACATCGTACAGTCACTGGAGCTAGAATCGTGCATATTGACTAAGTTGACAAAGCCCTCCGTCCGCGTCAACTTAGTAGGCCCACAAGTCAGCCTGCCACTATACTGGGTCCCAGCTAGTAGGGGAGTATTCATTTTTTGTGCGTAATAAGAAGGCACTTCCTTGCGTGCGAAGATATGGCTGGTGGGTCCGAGCTGTCAGCGGCGGTAATGTTTTTTTTCACGAAATACAGAGGACCTTTCGGTGGGTCCCAGATGTCAGGTTGAGGAATCATTATTTTGCGTGTAATAAGGAGGCATTTCCTTGCGTGTGGCCGTGGACCCATCTGTCAGCCTCTCCACGTACAGTCCACTTCAGATGCACGTCGGTCGTTGACCACATTAACCAGGCCGCGCCGAGAGCACCAGGGTAGTGGATGACGGCGAGGCCTAGGAAGGGAATGACACAGAGCCAGGGAAGACTCGGCAGTTGTTTCCCACGCGGAGGGGAGTACGACTGTACGAGGGTTTATTGGTTCGTCTACCGTCGCCGGAGAATAACAGCAGGTGTGGGTGAGTAGAGGGATGGCTAGGCCAGCGATGGGAGTACAGTGGGGCGGTGAGGCCTGCGCGGCAGCACAGCCAGCCACGGGGAGGAGGGAGCAAGAAGTCCCGCCGGTGCTTGTTTGAGCGGCTGCAGCAGGAAGAGCAGAGATTGAAGAAGCATGATGGCCGTTGGATGGACATCCAACAGTCACTACTTGTGCGTCAACCTTTTTTTAGGAAAGCCTCAAATCTGGAAAACAGCATACATCCCATCTTCCATTATTTCTAATAATCTATAGCCCATTTGCTAATTCTTAAGGTTTTTTTGGAGCCCATATTCTTTTTGTTAGCATTACAACCCATATTGTGGCCATGGTAAAAAATTATACGCAATTTTGTATATTTCAGTGCGGTCCGAACTGTTTTTATTCCCGAAATTTCGAGTTACATTCAAACTGATTTTAAAAATAAATGTATATCAATATAAAATCCAACAAATTGTCCATGCATAAAAATCAATGCAATTTAAAATCTCGTCATGAAAAATAAGAAATTTGAAACTAATTGCCGGTTTGATGTGTTTTAAAAATGTACAACCCATTTCTCATTACTGATAGGCCATTTTCTCGGCCAGCCGAATGAAGCTCTCCTCGTCTTGAAAGATTTGCAGCCAACAGGGTTGACAAAGCGACTTACTTGGCAAATCACAAAAAAACTGGGCTGTGGCCGTGGACCCAGCTGTCAGCCTCTCCACGTACAGTACTCTTTCGATGGAAGTCGGTCGTTGACCACATTTACCACGCCGCGCCGAGAGCACCAAGGCGGTGGACGACGATGAGGCCTAGGAAGGGGACAACGCGGAGCCGGGGAAGACGCGGCAGTGGATGGCCACACGGAGAGGAGTACGAGGGTTCACTGGTTCGGCTGTTGTGTAAGGCTGCTGTCGCCGCAGAATAATAGGGGGTGTGGGTGAGTGGAGGGATGGCCTGGCTAGTATGGGGGCGGTGAGGCCTCCGCGGCAGCACAGCCGACCACGGGAGGCAGGAGCAGGCGACACGACCGGCGCTGCTTTGGGTGGCTGGAGCAAGAAGACCAGAGATTGAAGAAGCACTATGGCCGTTGAATGGACATAGTATGGTCACTGGAGGTAGAATCGTTCATATTGACTAAGTTGACAAAACCCTCCGTCCCCGTCAACTTAGTAGGCCCACAAGTCAGCCACCCACTATGGTGGGTCCCAGCTAGTAGGGGGGTCTTCATTTTTTTGTGCGTAATAAGGAGGCACTTCCTTGCGTGCGAAGATATAGCTGGTGGGTCCGAGCTGTCAGTGGCGGTAACATTTTTTTTCACAAAATACAGAGGCCCTTCCGGTGGGTCCCAGATGTGAGGTGGAGGAATCATTATTTTGTGCGTAATAAGGAGGCATTTCCTTGCGTGCGGCCGTGGACCCAGCTGTCAGCCTCTCCACGTACAGTCCACTTCAGATGCATGTCGGTCGTTGACCACGTTGACCAGGCCGCGCCGAGAGCACCAGGGCGGTGGACGACGGCGAGGCCTAGGAAGGGAACGACACGGAGCCAGGGAAGACTCGGCAGTTGTTTCCCTCGCGGAGGAGTACGAGGGTTTACTGGTTCGTCTGCCATCCCCGGAGAATAACAGCAGGTGTGGGCGAGTAGAGGGATGGCTAGGCCAGTGATGGGAGTACGGTGGGGCGGTGAGGCCTGCGCGAAAGCATAGCCGACCACGGGAGGAGGGAGCAGGCAGTCCCGCCGGCGCTTGTTTGAGCGGCTGCCGCAGGAAGAGCAGAGATTGAAGAAGCACGACAGCTGTTGGATGGACATACAACAGTCACTACTCCCGTGTGCATTATTTCTAATAATGTACAACCCATTTGCTAATTCTTAAGATTTTTTTGGAGCTCATCTTCTTTTTGTTAGCATTACACCCCATATTGTGGTCACGGTTAAAAAGTATACGAAATTTTGCATATTTTGGTGCGGTCAACTGTTTTTAATCCCGAAATATTTCACATTCAAACTATTTTGAAAAATAATTTATATAAATATAAAATCCAAATAATTTTCCACGCATAAAAATCAATGGAATTTAAAATCTTTTAACGAAAAAAATTGAAACTAATTCCCGGTTTGATGTGTTTTAAAAATATACAGCCCATTTCTGGGCAAACCGAATGAAGCTCTCCTCGTATTGAAAGATTTGCAGCCCAGCAGGGCTGATAAAGCAAGTAGGCCTCGTTTGGGTATTTCTTAAAAAAATAGAACCGGGCAGCCATTTTTAGCAAGAAAAAACACAACTGGGCTCATGATGTGGTAAACATAAATAAAACCCTGGCTAGACGGGCCATAGCCCCCGCACAACCCCGTTGTTACCCTGATCCGTCACTAATACTAGTATAAATAACAACTTCTTGTTCCTTAAAAAACTATGCGACCTGCTGGGTCCCTGGTGTCAGCCGCTCGTAGTGTAATTCTCTCGTTTATTGACTATGTTGACAATGGCGTGAGCCCCAGATGCCCAACCATTAGGAGGAACCATATTTTTGGGCTTGTAATATAGAGGCACTTGCTTGCGTACTGCCATGACGCTGGTGGGTCCCTACTGTCATCCTCTCCATGTACAGTCATCTCCTTGTTCCTCTCGGTTGTTGACGACGTTGACAACGCAAGAGGGCGGCGCACCGCGCACGGCGAGCGAACCAAGGCCGCAAGGCGGAGGACGACGGTGAGGCCTCGGACGGGACGAACAGGAGCCGTGGAAGATGCGTCGGTCTAATTGCAGGTAGTGGGGAGTACGAGGTGTCAGGACCCCGACTCGATGTCACATCGATCTAGCCGGTAACACCTCATATCACTTTGCGGCCTCACGCACGGTATCCCCACGGGTGTCGCCTTACCTTTGCCCGGGACCGTTTGCGCCTTTTGGCTCACGTATATGATAGTGTCACTAGCATCCATATGATAAGGAGCCCGGGCTGACATGACTAGTCGTAAACCCAAAGTGGCACAGACTTACAGGGACAAGCATCCATGACCCAGCTTCGAACGTGTCGGTCATCAGCAAGTGGGTCCGGGCTGTAGCACTGGGCTAGCAGGACTCCGATAAACCGGGCTGTAGCGGGCTAACAGGACTCCGGTACTCAATGCGTGACATTTCCCCGAAGGGACAGACACAGAACGAAGAAGGACACATGCCGGCCAGCCTAAGTGTTCCAGAGCAGTAGCAAGCTACCATGGCTCAGCGGTAACACTAGGAGACATTTCCCGGTAAGAGAGGCTACTAAAGATAAACAACTAGATAGTCAGATCCCACACATACCAAGCATTTCAATCATACACACAATATGCTCGATATGTGCAAATACAACGAAGCATCACAACATGACTCTACGACATCAGTACTTTATTTAAGGCTCAGGGAGCCATACATATCATACACAAAGGTACGGGTCACACGACCCAGCATTCTAGTCATACAGTCATACAAACCAGCAGCGGAAGTAACTTGTCTGAGTACAGACAACTAGTAAAATAAAAGAGGCTTGGAAAGCCTAGCTATACTACGTGGTCCTTCACAAGCTCAGGGTCACCACCTGGGTCTTTAGCCTACTCGTTGATGTCAACGTCTACATAGAACCCATCAGAAGGGGTTGCAGCGTCTTCTGTAAAAAAATGTAAATTATAGCAACATGAGTACAAAGGTACTCAGCAAGACTTACATCAGATCCTACATACATGCATATTATCAAGAAGGGTTGGTGGAGTTATTGCAGCAAGCCAGCTTTGACTCTTGGCTAGACTATTCTACGATACTCCAACTTGAAATGGTTTTGCGCACACGAGTCCACTACTCACCACTTCAATACACTACCGAGGATCCGCCTCCGTCTTCCTACGGAAGAGCCATCCTCGGCACTCACACTTATCTTGAGGCTTTTAGTAGTTTCCATTTACTTGTCTATGAACTGTATAGGCAACCAAGTAGTCCTTTACCGCGGACGCGGCTATTCGAATAGATCATGTTAACCCTGCAGGGGTGTACTTCTTCATACACGCTCTCACCACTTACCGTCGTTTACACGACATGTACTCGGCAACCTTCAAGCGGAAGCCCAACGTGGGTGTCGGCCACGACCTACCTAATCACCTAAGCCTCCAGTCCAGGTTTATCGCCTATCCAGGTTCCATCCGTAGGGAGTCCGGCCGAGGTTTCCCATACGGCCCCGAACGATGTGAACAGGGTTCCCGAGATACCTAACGGGTATTCGGTACACCGTGCCACGTACCTACCGCATCACAGCCCACCCCTACGGTCAGCGCTGTCCACGGCCTCCAGTAGGCTACAAACACCAGAAACTACTTGCAACTCCTGGACGGAGAACTAGGGTGAGTAAGAAGCCGAGAGGGTCCATTGGTTTCGGGCCCAATGCATGGTAGTAGCTGATTCTTAAATCACACATACAGATCTCAGTGCTTAAGGTCGGCTTCAATGAAACAACCCACCATGTACTCCTACATGGCCTCTCATCGATACCTTTACCAAAACGTGTTCACCACACCACTCTCATTACCGACATAATCATTTCACTCTAGCCCATCACCCAGATGAACCAGACCTGACACGACTCTAAGCATAGCAGGCATAGCAAGGTAGGAACAACACATACATATGGCTCAATCAACTCCTACACATGCTAGTGGGTTTCATCTAGTTACTGTGGCAATGACAGGTCATGCAGAGGAAATGGGTTCAACTACCGTAGCACACAGCAGTTTGAATCGTGTTGTCTTAATGCAGTAAAAGAGAGCAGGAGCGAGAACATGGGATTGTATCGATATGATCAAATGGTTGGTTGCTTGCCTGATGGTTCGATGCACGGATACGGTTCTTCGTTAGGGTAGTCACGGTACTCCTCGGGGACAGATCCTGTCGTAAAGGATAACGATACACAGGCATCACCAAACAATGTGCAACAATATGATGCATGCATGAAACATGGCAATATGAGTGTGTTGGGCTAATGCAACTAAAGCTACCAACGCTGTCAGGACCCCGACTCGATGTCACATCGATCTAGCTGGTAACACCTCATATCACTTTGCGGCCTCACGCACGGTATCCCCACGGGTGTCGTCTTACCTTTTCCCGGGACCGTTTGCGCCTTTTGGCTCGCGTATATGAAAGTGTCGCTAGCATCCATATGATAAAGAGCCCGGGCTGACATGACTAGTCGTAAACCCAAAGTGGCACAGACTTACAGGGACAGGCATCCATGACCCAGCTTTGAACGTGTCGGTCATCAGCAAGTGGGTCCGGGCTGTAGCACTGGGCTAGCAGGACTCCGGTAAACCGGGCTGTAGCGGGCTAACAGGACTCCGGTACTCAAAGCGTGACATTTCCCCGAAGGGACAGACACAGGAACGAAGAAGGACACATGCCGGCCAGCCTAAGTGTTCCAGAGCAGTAGCAAGCTACCATGGCTCAGCGGTAACACTAGGAGACATTTCCCGGTAAGAGAGGCTACTAAAGATAAACAACTAGATAGTCAGATCCCACACATACCAAGCATTTCAATCATACACACAATATGCTCGATATGTGCAAATACAACGAAGCATCACAACATGACTCTACGACACAAGTAATCTATTCAATAGGCTCCGAGGAGCGAGATATTACAAACATGGGTCTCATGACCCAACATTCAGAGCATACAAATCAAGCACAAGCGGAAGCTATCATGTCTGAGTACAGACATCTATAAATGAAAAAGGCTGAGAAGCCTGACTATCTACCAAATCCTGCCGAGGCACAAGATCGTAGCTGAGGTAACAAGCTAAACGTCGAAGACCACGCGGAAATACTAGTGAGACTGAAGTCTCTCTGCAAAAACATAAAATAGGCAAACGTGAGTACAAATGTACCCAGCAAGACTTACATCAGAACTATCTACATATGCATCATTATCAACAAAGGGATGGTGGGGTTTAACTGCAGCAAGCCAGCTTTGACTCGGTGGCTATCCTGAACTACGACTGCGAGTAACTTTTTGAGGTGGCGCACACGAGTCCACATATTCACCATATCAATACACCACTATGGATCCGCTCCCGTCTCCCTACGAGAACGCCATCCATAGCACTCACGCTTATCTTGCGTATTTTAGAGTATCCACTTTCACTTGTCTATGAACTGATATAAGCAACCTAGAAGTCCTTTTCCGCGGACACGGCTATTCGAATAGATGATGTTAACCCTGCAGGGGTGTACTTCTTCATACATGTTTCCACCACTTAGCGTCTGCACACGACATGTGCTCGGCAGACTTCAAGCGAAAGCCGACGTGGGTGTAGACCACGACCTACCTAAACACTCAAGTCTCTAGTCCAGGTTTATCGCCTATTCAGGTTCCATCCGCAGGGAGTCCGGCCGAGGTTTCCCATACGGCCCCGAACGATGTGAACAGGGTTCCCGAGATACCTAACGGGTATTCGGTACACCCGGCCACGTACCTACCGCATCACAGCCCACCCCTACGGTCAGCGCTGTCCACGGCCTCCAGTAGGCTACAAACACCAAAAACTACTTGCAACTCCTGGACGGAGAACTAGGGTGAATAAGAAGCCGAGAGGGTCCATTGGTTTCGGGCCCAATGCATGGTAGTAGCTGATTCTTAAATCACACATACAGATCTCAGTGCTTAAGGTCGGCTTCAATGAAACAACCCACCATGTACTCCTACATGGCCTCTCATCGATACCTTTACCAAATCGTGTTCACCACACCACTCTCATTACCGACATAATCATTTCACTCTAGCCCATCACCCAGATGAACCAGACCTGACACGACTCTAAGCATAGCAGGCATAGCAAGGTAGGAACAACACATACAAATGGCTCAAGCAACTCCTACAGATGCTAGTGGGTTTCATCTAGTTACTGTGGCAATGACAGGTCATGCAGAGGAAATGGGTTCAACTACCGTAGCACACAGCAGTTTGAAACGCGTTGTCTTAATGTAGTAAAAGAGAGCAGGAGCGAGAACATGGGATTGTATCGATATGATCAAATGGTTGGTTGCTTGCCTGATGGTTCGATGCACTGATACGGTTCTTCGTTAGGGTAATCACGGTACTCCTCGGAGGCAGAACCTGTCGCAAAGGACACCGATACACAACCATCACCAAACAATGTGCAACAATATGATGCATGCATGAATCATGGCAATATGAGTGTGTTGGGCTAATGCAACTAAAACCAGAAGGGTTTGAACCAATTTGAATCAAAGATTCAAATTTCAAACTCAAACATGGCCTTTTAAAGTGCTTTTCCTTGTTCTGCTTAAAACATCAATTTAACTTGTTTGATCATGCATGAAAATAGTACAGATGGATAGATTGGATTTTTCTGATCATTTTTCATATATAATTTGTCTAATTTGGAGTTACAGAATAAAAGTTATGAATTTTTGAAGTTTAAATAATATTCTGGAATTTCCTGATTTAAATTAAATCCAGAAATATAAATATTGCGCCAGCATGACGTCAGCATGACGTCAGTGGTCAACTGCGGCTGGCTGGGGTCAAACCTGACGTGTGGGGTCCACACGTCAGTGACAGGGGGGGTTTAACAGGGTTAATTTAATCCTAATTAGGAATTAGTGGCGCTGGGGCCCACTGGTCAGTGTCAGGGGGGGTAGTTAGTTTAACTAACTTGGTTAGTGCTAATCCTAATTAGCTAACAGGGCTGGGCCCACCTGTCAGGGACACAGGGGGTCCTGCCGTGGTCAAGGTGGGTCAAACCCACCGGCGACATGACGCCGGCGAGGCCCGAGACGGCGGCGCGATGCGGAAACGCGCTACAGGGCACGGGCGAGGCCGTGCTTGGGCTCGTTGGAGAGCCCTTGCTCCCGCGCGTCGAACGGTGGTGGTGGCCGTGCCTGAGGTGGCCGGTACCGACGACGGCGAGCTCGCGAGCGGCGGCCGGAGTTCGGCCAACGGCGGGTTAGGCGATGCAGGGCGCTAGGGGAGGCGTTGGTGCGTGCTACGTGCTCCTGGTGAGGTGTGGAGCACGATGGTGTGCTCGGCTTCGAGCTACAACGGCTCCAGCCACGGCGGCGACGAGGCACGGCGGCGGCGAGCTTCGGAGCTCAAGGGGGCGGCAGCTACAGGATGCTAGGGATGACGGGGCAAGGGGGAATCGGGTCAGTGGCTCACCGCGGAGCTGCAGGGATGGTTAGCGGGCTCGGGGACGTCCGGTAGCTCTCGATTCGACGGCGACGATCTCCGGTGGCCGAGGAGGGGAACGACAACGTGGATGCAGGGCTTCCGGAGACCCGTGGATCGGTGGGGAGGAAGAGGGGGTCGAGGCGGAGCTCCTGAGCTCAGCGGAGGGGCGAGGGGTGGCCGGTGACGGCTGCTATGGCGAACGGCGGCGATGGTGGTGTTCGGCCGTGAGAGAGGGAGCGAGGGAGAGGAGGGAGGAACCGAGGGAGAGTGAGAGAGAGCAGGGGGGAGGGCGTGGCGTCGTCCGGGGCATCGAGACGAGGAGGGGAGGGCAGGCAGGCAGGCGAGCAGGTGGCGTGGCGCGGTGGCGCGCGCGCGCGCCGGCCACACTCCCCTCCCTCTGTCGAGGACGAAGACGACAGAGGAGGGAGGCGGGCTGGGCCGCCTGCTGGCTGGGCCGGCCAGCTGGCTGGGCTGCACAGGGAGGAGCCCAGGTAAGCTCCTCCTTTTATTTATTTCTTTTTTTTAATTTCTGACATTTGTTTTGATTTAAAAATATATTAAATCATTTATTTACCTTATGCCAATTTTTGCAGGAGCTAGATATATTATTCCAGAGCTCCCTTATAAATGGCATAATATTTGGACATATATTAATATATATAAATAATATATTTCCAATGCAAATATTTATGCATTAATTCCAAATGCCCAAAATAAATACCTATGAGCTCTTAAAAATATTGGTTTGATTTTTATCTCTGTCCAATATTTTCAGAGAGCAACATGAGCATTTTCTTGGACCTTTTTGGCGAAATTTTTATTTGGATCATTTTCAAAAATGATTCTGAGGGTTTCACAAATCCCCATTTCAAGTTTCTGATGAAAGAGTAGACATGATGCAACACTCTAATGCATGACTAGCTAGGGTGTGACAACTCACCCCCACTCAAAAGAATCTCGTCCCGAGATTTGGGTTCCTCCGGGAAGAAGGCGGGATACTCAAGTCGAAGACGATCCTCCCTTTCCCAGGTTGCTTCATCCTCAGAATGGTGCGACCATTGAACTTTGAGAAACTTGATATTATGACGTCGGGTGGTACGTTCGGCCTGATCGAGGATATGAATGGGGTACTCTCGATATGTAAGATTATCTTGGAGATCAAGCGTTTCGTGGTCCACTTCACGGATAGGATCCGAGAAGCAACGCCTGAGTTGAGAAACGTGGAAGACATCGTGGACTCTGGAGAGATGCGGAGGTAGTTCCAACTGGTAGGCAACTTCTCCTCGTTTGGCAAGAATGCGAAAAGGTCCAATGTAACGAGGAGCCAATTTGCCTTTGATACCGAAACGATGGGTTCCCTTCAGAGGGGTGACCCGAAGGTAAGCCTTCTCGTCAACCTCGAAAGTCATAGCCTTATGTTTTCGGTCATATTGACTCTTTTGACGAGATTGGGCTGTTTTCAATTTTTCACGAACGATACGAACTTGTTCTTCTGCTTCCTGAATCATATCCGGGCCAAAGAATTGTCTTTCCCCGGTCTCTGACCAGTTAAGGGGTGTTCGACACCGTCGTCCATAGAGAACTTCAAAAGGGGCTTTACCCAAGCTAGATTGATAGCTGTTGTTGTAAGCGAATTCGGCAAATGGAAGGCACTTCTCCCAGTCCATTCCGAATGAGATAACAGAGGCTCGAAGCATGTCTTCTAGAATTTGGTTGACGCGTTCCACTTGACCACTTGACTGAGGGTGGAAAGCGGTGCTAAAGGAGAGACGAGTCCCCATAGCATTTTGGAAACTTTCCCAAAATCGAGAGGTGAAAAGACTTCCTCGATCCGAGTTAATTTCCAAAGGAACACCATGGAGGGACACTATTCGGGAGATGTATAAGTCTGCCAGCTGGCTAGCGGTTATACTCTCACGAACAGGTAAGAAATGGGCTACTTTGGAAAGATGATCGACAACGACGAAAATAGCATTATTCCCTCTCTTGGTCCTGGGAAAACCGGTAATGAAATCCATACCAATTTTATCCCATTTCCATTCAGGAATAGCTAAGGGTTGAAGGGTGCCAGCAGGCCGTTGATGCTCTGCTTTTACACGACGACAGACGTCGCAATTAGCAATATACTGAGCAATTTCTCTCTTCATCCTAGTCCACCAGAACCTCTGGCGTAGGTCCTGATACATCTTAGTACTACCGGGATGAATGGTGAGAGGAGATTCATGAGCTTCCTTAAGGATCAAACGCCTCAGGTTTCGCACTTTGGGAACCACTAGTCGATTCCCGAAGTATACGACCCCTTGATCATTAATGGAGAAGCAATTCACAATTCCTTTCTGAATGTTTCTCTTGATGCGGGAAATTCCCGGATCTACCTTCTGTGCTTTGATAATCTGATCCGTAAGGGTAGGTTTTGCCACCAAGGTGGAAAGAAAACCTTGAGGTACAATGTGAAGGTTAAGCTTTCGAAATTCCTCATGGAGAAGCGGTTGACTTTGTTGTAACATCAGGTTGTTACAATAAGATTTACGACTTAGCGCATCAGCCATGACGTTGGCTTTCCCTGGGGTGTAGGTTATTCCTAAGTCGAAGTCTGTGATCAACTCAACCCAACGTCTTTGCCTGAGATTCAAATCCGGTTGGGTGAAAATGTACTTCAGACTTTGGTGATCAGTGAATATTTCGCAACGATTACCGAGGAGGTAATGTCGCCAGGTCTTAAGTGCATAGACTACAGCTGCAAGCTCTAGATCATGAGTAGGATAATTCTCCTCATGTGGGTGCAATTGCCGTGAAGCGTAGGCAATTACGTGTCGATCTTGCATGAGAATGCAACCTAGTCCTTGTCGCGAGGCGTCGCAGTAGATAACAAAGTCCTTGGAGAAGTCTGGCGGTACCAGTACGGGAGCAGAGGTCAGGCGTCTTTTCAGTTCCTGAAAGCTGTGCTCACATTGTGGAGTCCACTCGAACTTCTTATCTTTCTTGAGGAGTTCGGTTAGAGGTTTGGCAACCTTGGTGAAATTCTCGACAAAGCGACGACAATAGCTCGCCAAGCCCAGAAAACTCCGAACTTGCTTGACCGATTCAGGTGGAGTCCAATTAAGGACGGCTTGAACTCGCTCAGGGTTAACAGCAATACCTTTACCAGATATTACATGACCCAGATAGGTCACTTCTGACAACCAAAATTCACATTTAGAAAACTTGGCATAAAGGCGATGCTCTCGAAGTTTCTTCAACACTAGCCTTAGATGTTCGGCATGTTCTTCCTCGTTCTTGGAGTAGATGAGTATATCATCGAGGTAAACCACGACGAATTTATCCAAATACTCCATGAAGATTGAGTTCATTAACCGAGAAAAGGTGGCTGGAGCGTTGGTTAAACCGAAGGACATGACGGTGTACTCGTATTGGCCATAACGAGTAACAAAGGCCGTTTTAGGAATGTCCCCGTTTCTGATTTTGATTTGATGGTAGCCCAACCTCAAATCCATCTTGGAGAAGACTGAGGATCCAGCGAGCTGATCATAAAGGTCGTTGATCCTGGGGAGTGGATATTTGTTCTTGATTGTGACCAAGTTGACAGGTCGGTAATCTACAACCATCCGGTCCGTACCATCCTTCTTCTTGACGAAGAGGACGGGGCAAGCCCACGGAGATGAACTAGGTCGGATGAAACCCTTTTTCAAGGACTCATCGAGTTGTTTCTTAAGCTCGGCTAGTTCTAGGGGTGCCATCTTATAAGGTCTTCTAGCAATCGGAACGGTTCCTGGAATGAGGTCTATTACGAACTCGACATCCCTGTCAGGTGGAACACCTGGCAATTCCTCTAGGAAGACATCCGGGAAGTCACGGACTACCGGAATGTCCTCAAGGTCTGGCAAAGGGCTGGCGTTAAGAGAATATAACTGTCGCTTGGCTAATCGGGTCAAGACATTGACTATCTTGCCCGAAGGGTGAGTGAGTTGAACAGTCCTAGAGAAGCAATCAATTTGGGCATGATGAGCCGACATCCAGTCCATACCCAGAATGATATTAATATCTGAAGATTTAAGGGCTATCAAAGACGCGAGGAAAACAAGTCTGTCGACTTGGATTTCATTTCCATAACTTACCCTAGAGGTCTGCCATCTAGAACCAGGAGTAGAAATTTCCATAGCGGATGGCATGTCACAGAATGCGGTGTTATGCAAACGAGCATAATTCTCGGATATAAATGAATGAGAGGCTCCTGTATCGAAAAGAACAGATGCCGGGTGGCAATTAACAAGAAGCGTACCGAGAACGACGTTGGGATCCTCTTGAGCTTCTTCGGCAGAGATACAGTTGACATGGCCACGTGAAGCGGTGACCGGTTTGGCGTGGAACACTTTCCCTGTCGGCTTGCCACGGCCAACAGCTTTAGCAGACTGGTTGGGGTTGGTCTGGGGACACTCACGCATATAGTGGCCAGATTCCCCACACTTGAAACAAGTCACGGAACTGGTACGTGGAGGAGCATTGTTGGTTGGACCCCCATAGGGCTTGGCCGGTGCAGACTGTTGAACAGGGCGAGGCACCTGGAAAGATGGCCTCGGTGTGAACCTGGGTGGCAGGGCGGTGTTGGGTACCCACACGCGGCGCTTCTGAGGACCAGCACCGGATGAGGAACCCATGTCACGGCCATGCTTGCGTGTTGCGTCATAGTCAGTCTGACCAGTTTCAGCACTGATGGCTTTGTTGACAAGTTTCTGAAAAGTTGTGCACTCATGCAGACGGAGGTCACGGCGAAGCTCAGGACTAAGTCCCTTACGGAACCTTGCCTGTTTCTTGGCGTCAGTAGACACTTCCTCAGTTGCATATCGTGCGAGGTTACCAAACTCCCTGCTGTAAACATCCACAGAGAGTCGGCCTTGGGTGAAATTGCAAAATTCCTCACGTTTACGGTCCATGAGACCCTCCGGAATGTGATGTTCACGGAAAGCCTCGCTGAATTCAGCCCAAGTAGTGACATGGCCCGCTGGGCGCATAGCTCCATAATTCTCCCACCATAGACTAGCGGGGCCTTCAAGATGATATGCAGCAAAGGTGACCTTGTCAGCCTCAGCTACTAGCGCGGAACGCAGCTTGTGAGCGATACTGCGAAGCCAGTCATCAGCGTCGAGAGGCTCGACGGAGTGGTGGAACGTGGGTGGATGTAATTTGATAAAATCACTGAGTGACACCACGTTAGTCCTCTGATGGTGTGCTGTGTTCTGTTCAATACGCTCCAACAAACGGTTGGTCTCCCGCTTGTTTCTCTCAGCTTCCATCATAACTTCGGCTAGGGAAGGAGGATGAGGCAGATTTGCATCCCTGACTTCACTGCCTTCGGCCTGCTCTTGAGGAGCAGGGTTAGTGCGCGTGTTGACCATCCTAGGTAAACAAGACAATGATTTAGTCAGGATGATAAAATTCCGACATAGGATATAAAATGTAAGGAATAACTCGAAATGCAAGATGATCATCCGTATGACATGGTAGATACAGAAACTGCTTCTTTTATTCCATCGTCATACACACCATACAGGGTTTAGTACAAGACCAAACAAAGTACTATTACGGTGAGAAAAGGATTACATCTCATCGGAGGCATCCCAAGCTCATATACATTATTTTTCTACACCTTCGGAAAGAGTACAAACTAGGTCATATCCCACGAGTCACGCGGGACGATAGACGACACAGCTAGTGCGAACTAGTGATACTACCACTAACTCAGACCGATCCGTAGTAGTCCTCGTAGAAGTCACCTCCATAGCCTGGAAGCTCAACATGATCATCCGGAAACAGACGATCTCGCGGAGCTTGTGGACCATAGGGGCTAGGATGAGGCCTTGGACCAACAGACGGTGGCCTGCGGGGACCGCGAGGTGGGGTGATGCCTCCTACATCATGCCAACCCATCACGTCTGGCAGAGCAGATCTCACAGGATAGAGATCACGCATATCTGAATATCCAGCTTGCACCGCCGGTGCGAACCGAGTCAAAGTGGCCCAGTGGTCAGCACGGGTATTGAAGAGCTCTAACCTCAAGGCCTGATTTTCACGGTCCTTATCCTCGAGCATCTCAGCATTGGTGCGAGTCCGTGAATCCTCCTGGGTGGGGTCAGCATAGATAGCCTGGAGATACCCTTGTGCTCCCGGAAGTGATCCTGGCATATACCGGAAATCAGAGTCCCGAAATAGACCAGATCTGACTCGCATAATGGTCATCATAGAGTAGGCGGTGTCCTGCACAGCCATCTTAATAGTAACCCCGAGTCCATAGGAGCAGTGAAGGGGCTCGGTGGATCCAGGATAAGATGGAAATATCCTGACAGTGCAGAGATACTGGCTTTGATTAAAGTCCCGAAATTGCTCTTCGACCGTGTACTCAGGATACCAGCGGTATCCAGCCTCAGTCATTACCCTGACCAACTTGGCAGTATGGCCGGGTACATCTAGGCATCGAGTCAGGCGAACCACTTGATTGAGGTCGCGAGTGGCCATCTGAAAGCACAATCATAATGCAAAGGCATTAGAATTTCTAGCAAAATTTCGGCAGCATAACAGCTGTAAATGCTCAAGAAGGATTTTGAGACATTTGACAAAGGATTTCATACACACTCAACATCATCATATCAAAGTTCTGAGACCATCCTAGCAACATAATGTGGTAAAAGAACTGAACTAGGCTTGTATCCATCATACCTATAAGGTACTACTGATTAGTAACATGTGATCCTGATAGAGAGAATAGGTCCTAATTCCTTAACCCCCGGTGGAAGAATGGACTGACTCAGATCAGAATGTCACAAGATAGGGGAGTAAAAAGAGCCTTACGTTCCAACCCACAAACAATTCCCCTACATATAACTAAAGAATTTCTAGACTCGACACCGACCAGTTTGGCTTGGAGAACCTACAGGCAGTCCGGCTCTAATGCCAACGCTGTCAGGACCCCGACTCGATGTCACATCGATCTAGCCGGTAACACCTCATATCACTTTGCGGCCTCACGCACGGTATCCCCACGGGTGTCGCCTTACCTTTGCCCGGGACCGTTTGCGCCTTTTGGTTCACGTATATGATAGTATCGCTAGCATCCATATGATAAGGAGCCCGGGCTGACATGACTAGTCGTAAACCCAAAGTGGCACAGACTTACAGGGACAGGCATCCATGACCCAGCTTCGAACGTGTCGGTCATCAGCAAGTGGGTCCGGGCTGTAGCACTGGGCTAGCAGGACTCCGGTAAACCGGGCTGTAGCGGGCTAACAGGACTCCGGTACTCAATGCGTGACATTTCCCCGAAGGGACAGACACAGGAACGAAGAAGGACACATGCCGGCCAGCCTAAGTGTTCCAGAGCAGTAGCAAGCTACCATGGCTCAGCGGTAACACTAGGAGACATTTCCCGGTAAGAGAGGCTACTAAAGATAAACAACTAGATAGTCAGATCCCACACATACCAAGCATTTCAATCATACACACAATATGCTCGATATGTGCAAATACAACGAAGCATCACAACATGACTCTACGACATCAGTACTTTATTTAAGGCTCAGGGAGCCATACATATCATACACAAAGGTACGGGTCACACGACCCAACATTCAAGTCATACAGTCATACAAACCAGCAGCGGAAGTAACTTGTCTGAGTACAGACAACTAGTAAAATAAAAGAGGCTTGGAAAGCCTAGCTATACTACGTGGTCCTTCACAAGCTCAGGGTCACCACCTGGGTCTTTAGCCTACTCGTTGATGTCAACGTCTACATAGAACCCATCAGAAGGGGTTGCAGCGTCTTCTGTAAAAAAATGTAAATTATAGCAACATGAGTACAAAGGTACTCAGCAAGACTTACATCAGATCCTACATACATGCATATTATCAAGAAGGGTTGGTGGAGTTATTGCAGCAGGCCAGCTTTGACTCTTGGCTAGACTATTCTACGATACTCCAACTTGAAATGGTTTTGCGCACACGAGTCCACTACTCACCACTTCAATACACTACCGAGGATCCGCCTCCGTCTTCCTACGGAAGAGCCATCCTCGGCACTCACACTTATCTTGAGGCTTTTAGTAGTTTCCATTTACTTGTCTATGAACTGTATAGGCAACCAAGTAGTCCTTTACCGCGGACGCGACTATTCGAATAGATCATGTTAACCCTGCAGGGGTGTACTTCTTCATACACGCTCTCACCACTTACCGTCGTTTACACGACATGTACTCGGCAACCTTCAAGTGGAAGCCCAACGTGGGTGTCGGCCACGACCTACCTAATCACCTAAGCCTCCAGTCCAGGTTTATCGCCTATCCAGGTTCCATCCGCAGGGAGTCCGGCCGAGGTTTCCCATACGGCCCCGAACGATGTGAACAGGGTTCCCAAGATACCTAACGGGTATTTGGTACACCCGGCCACGTACCTACCGCATCACAGCCCACCCCTACGGTCAGCGCTGTCCACGGCCTCCAGTAGGCTACAAACACCAGAAACTACTTGCAACTCCTGGACGGAGAACTAGGGTGAATAAGAAGCCGAGAGGGTCCATTGGTTTCGGGCCCAATGCATGGTAGTAGCTGATTCTTAAATCACACATACAGATCTCAGTGCTTAAGGTCGGCTTCAATGAAACAACCCACCATGTACTCCTACATGGCCTCTCATCGATACCTTTACCAAATCGTGTTCACCACACCACTCTCATTACCGACATAATCATTTCACTCTAGCCCATCACCCAGATGAACCAGACCTGACACGACTCTAAGCATAGCAGGCATAGCAAGGTAGGAACTACACATACAAATGGCTCAAGCAACTCCTACACATGCTAGTGGGTTTCATCTAGTTACTGTGGCAATGACAGGTCATGCAGAGGAAATGGGTTCAACTACCGTAGCACACAGCAGTTTGAAACGCGTTGTCTTAATGTAGTAAAAGAGAGCAGGAGCGAGAACATGGGATTGTATCGATATGATCAAATGGTTGGTTGCTTGCCTGATGGTTCGATGCACTGATACGGTTCTTCGTTAGGGTAATCACGGTACTCCTCGGAGGCAGAACCTGTCGCAAAGGACACCGATACACAACCATCACCAAACAATGTGCAACAATATGATGCATGCATGAATCATGGCAATATGAGTGTGTTGGGCTAATGCAACTAAAACCAGAAGGGTTTGAACCAATTTGAATCAAAGATTCAAATTTCAAACTCAAACATGGCCTTTTAAAGTGCTTTTCCTTGTTCTGCTTAAAACATCAATTTAACTTGTTTGATCATGCATGAAAATAGTACAGATGGATAGATTGGATTTTTCTGATCATTTTTCATATATAATTTGTCTAATTTGGAGTTACAGAATAAAAGTTATGAATTTTTGAAGTTTAAATAATATTCTGGAATTTCCTGATTTAAATTAAATCCAGAAATATAAATATTGCGCCAGCATGACGTCAGCATGACGTCAGTGGTCAACTGCGGCTGGCTGGGGTCAAACCTGACGTGTGGGCTCCACACGTCAGTGACAGGGGGGGTTTAATAGGGTTAATTTAATCCTAATTAGGAATTAGTGGCGCTGGGGCCCACTGGTCAGTGTCAGGGGGGGTAGTTAGTTTAACTAACTTGGTTAGTGCTAATCCTAATTAGCTAACAGGGCTGGGCCCACCTGTCAGGGACACAGGGGGTCCTGCCGTGGTCAAGGTGGGTCAAACCCATCGGCGACATGACACCGGCGAGGCCCGAGACGGCGGCGCGATGCGGAAACGCGCTACAGGGCACGGGCGAGGCCGTGCTTGGGCTCGTTGGAGAGCCCTTGCTCCCGCGCGTCGAACGGTGGTGGTGGCCGTGCCTGAGGTGGCCGGTACCAACGACGGCGAGCTCGCGAGAGGCGGCCGGAGTTCGGCCAACGGCGGGTTAGGCGATGCAGGGCGCTAGGGGAGGCGTTGGTGCGTGCTACGTGCTCCTGGTGAGGTGTGGAGCACGATGGTGTGCTCGGCTTCGAGCTACAACAGCTCCAGCCACGGCGGCGACGAGGCACGGCGGCGGCGAGCTTCGGAGCTCAAGGGGGCGGCAGCTACAGGATGCTAGGGACGACGGGGCAAGGGGGAATCGGGTCAGTGGCTCACCGCGGAGCTGCAGGGATGGTTAGCGGGCTCGGGGACGTCCGGTAGCTCTCGATTCGACGACGACGATCTCCGGTGGCCGAGGAGGGGAACGGCGACGTGGCGGCGATGCAGGGCTTCCGGAGACCCGTGGATCGGTGGGGAGGAAGAGGGGGTCGAGGCGGAGCTCCTGAGCTCAGCGGAGGGGCGAGGGGTGGCCGGTGACGGCTGCTATGGCGAACGGCGGCGATGGTGGTGTTCGGCCGTGAGAGAGGGAGCGAGGGAGAGGAGGGAGGAACCGAGGGAGAGTGAGATAGAGCAGGGGGGAGGGCGTGGCGTCGTCCGGGGCATCGAGACGAGGAGGGGAGGGCAGGCAGGCAGGCGAGCAGGTGGCGTGGCGCGGTGGCGCGCGCGTGCGCCGGCCACACTCCCCTCCCTCTGTCGAGGACGAAGACGACAGAGGAGGGAGGCGGGCTGGGCCGCCTGCTGGCTGGGCCGGCCAGCTGGCTGGGCTGCACAGGGAGGAGCCCAGGTAAGCTCCTCCTTTTATTTATTTCTGTTTTTTTAATTTCTGACATTTGTTTTGATTTAGAAAATATATTAAATCATTTATTTACCTTATGCCAATTTTTGCAGGAGCTAGATATATTATTCCAGAGCTACTTTATAAATGGCATAATATTTGGACATATATTAATATATATAAACAATATATTTCCAATGCAAATATTTATGCATTAATTCCAAATGCCCAAAATAAATACCTATGAGCTCTTAAAAATATTGGTTTGATTTTTATCTCTGTCCAATATTTTCAGAGAGCAACATGAGCATTTTCTTGGACCTTTTTGGCGAAATTTTTATTTGGATCATTTTCAAAAATGATTCTGAGGGTTTCACAAATCCCCATTTCAAGTTTCTGATGAAAGAGTAGACATGATGCAACACTCTAATGCATGACTAGCTAGGGTGTGACACGAGGGTTGACTGGTTCGGGTGCGGGTACGTGTTGGGGCTGACGTCAACGGAGAATAACAGGACGTGTGGGGGAATAGAGGGAGGGACTGGCCAACGTTGGAGGGTACGTATGGTAGGGCGGCGGAGGCGCAGCCAGCCATGGGAGGCGGGAGCAGGCGGAGCCGACGGGGTGGTTTGGTTTGGGTGGCTGGAGGAAGAAGAAGACAAGAGATAGAAGATACACGATAGATGTTGGATGTCAATCCAACGGCTGGTAGGCAGAATTGTTTGTTGACTGGCTAGTAAGCCGACACCACCTTGGATAGGCTATTTCCTCGCGGGTCCCAAATGTCAGAATCCAAATTTGTCACGGTCATGCAGCCTTTCCTATGGAAATTTACAACCCATTAGATGTGCTAGTTCAAAATAATTTTGTGGGTGCTGGTGGGGGCTAATCACTTGGCTTCTGTAATGCACAGTGAGCTCAAGCAGCCGGCAAGAGTGATGTTATTTCCCTTGATTGGGATTTGTTAGTTGTTACAATATTTCACTCTAAATTAAACGACTGGCAAGCCATTTGCCTTGCTTCAAAGAAAATACGACAGTCACAGCCGAGTTGAAAAGGGCAAGAACATCTAACTCCAGCTTACAAACTATACAAAAGCACGAGGGTTAATTGTTCATCAGGTTTACAAAAAAAACCAGGTTAAAAAGGGCAACAACATCTAACTCCAGCACTGATTTTGGCAGTCACAATGAGATGGATCGGTCAGGTCCATAGAATGAACATCCTAGGTCGTAAAATTTACTGGATTATGACCACAATATGTTGTAAATAGAAGCCCGACACGTTCAGAAGCTCTTTTGCCCACCTGAAACTCCTTTTTTTGCTCTTCCACATACCCATCCGTCAAAACCATGCTGTTGATAAACTTTAGACTGATGGACAATAGTAACCTCGCATTCAGCAGGAAGAATGTGACAAATCTAGTGTTTGCACGGTTGGCTACATATCGTAATAGCGTTATTGTCTTCAATCGAATCTCATGAGAAGTGAGAAAATCCCGATGCTTACGAATCCATCGATTGGTTATAACTTTCTTACCCCGTCCTGTTGCCTAAATAGACATGAAGATTGAAAACAGTTAAGGTCTAAAAAAAGAGTGTCGAAAGAGCAAAAGCTGAACGGTTAATTCTAGTACACTATATGCGGGCTTCCAATGTGCGTGAAATTATCACCTTTATATACAACTTCTCCAAACATGGAAAGCATTGCAGCAAGCCAATAATCTTGCTCAAATGAAAACTATTCATTTGGATATATAAGATCTTGACAGAATCTAGCACCATTGATATGCCATCCATGGAGAAACTCTTCATTGAGCATAGAACATAATATTAGTACAAAATGTGTACTCCAAGATGACATATAACTTATGCGCATAAATTTAAAATGCAGCTTATGGTTACAAGTGTAGATGATAATATAAAGTACCTGAAGAACTATGGAGCCAAACACCATATTGAAATGAGCACATAGATCATGTATTACACCCAAGGTCTCTAGTTTAGGCGCAGAGAGGACGGTTATTTGCAACGGTGAATAACTAGAATCAAGGATCAACCTTTGAAGTGAAGGGGCATCTTGGATGATGAGCTGCCTTCCGTCAAAAGAAATTCCAATTCTTACAGGGTTAGGCGACTTTATTTGGAGACAACCAATTCTAACTATGAAAACAAGCACCAAGCACTCCAGGGCAGGGCAACTGGAGTGGATGATGATGTGCAATGAGGCCTCCGATATACGAACCCACACAAGTGAAAGTTTCTTGAGTAATGGGAGTCGAAGGTTTAGTACCAGATTGTCTGGTAGGTCGCATAGGGCAAAGGTGGCGGTGTGGAGAGAGGAGGAAAACCGCAAGATGGACATCGGTGCTGAGGGCACAAGTAGATGGCGTTCGGTATCTGGTAGGTGATTTCCAGGGGAATAGTAGAACTCAAGCAGCTGTAGTTCTATGAATTCAGGGGATTTCAGCCAGGCGTCCACCGTGCAGGGCATGGTATGCTTGCTCAGGTAGCATGACGGGATGCCGAGGCTTTGAACGGAGCCCTGGTGGGAGGAGATGATGGCTCTGGGGATTTCAAAATCATTGAAGAGAGATAGCTGACGATAGTCGAGATTAAGGGGCACGGCGCGCCATAGAGGGCGCCACCGAATTGAGAGGACTTGGGTGCGGCAGCAATCCTTGGTGGGAGAAGCGAGTGATCTCCCCAAGGACGGTGTCCGGGAGATCGCTGATGCGGTCCACCCGAGATTCTACGGGTTCCTGGGATCCGGTGGGGGCGGGGTCGCCGCTTCTCCCTGTGCTGTCGGGTGCGGGATCTACAACAGGCGTCGCCACTGGCGGGAGCCTCATCTTCTTGGCACTGGGGCCAGCCTACTCCATTTTCCTTGAGGGCATCGCGTTCATGGATTTGAGCAGAGTAATGAATGACGAGCCTAGTTGTAGTGCGAGTGAAGAAGAAGGGGAGCTGGAGTTTTTCTGTAGTAGTGAGGAAGAAGGGGAGCTGGGGTTTTCTGTAGGAGTGATGTGAGGAATTTGGGGATACGAGTGGAGCAAGCTGACGTGAGGTGGGTGGGAGTGAGGAGGAAGAAGAACACCCAGGTTTTGGGGGGGGGGGCGGTGTGCTAGGTGTGGGTAGCGCCTCTCACTCAATAAATATATGGACTTTTCAATTGATTTTACTATTTACTAGGGATCGAAACGTCTCGCTCTACTGAATGTCGTTATACTTTTGTTCACCGACATGCGGGCCATGCAGCGCGCGGGCCCAAATGCCATACACCAAATTAGAAGGCAGTATGCAGGCGGAGAGTCACCCCGGTCGTAGCGCGGCAGTAACGAGCCATCATATCACAAAACCCCACCTCCCCGTAGTCTAAGTTTGACGGACGAAGCAACCATCATTTCACTCTGCACTGAATCCCCTTCTCCCTCACCATCTTCAAGAAAGGCAACACTCGCATCTGCCACTGTTCTTCTCTCCCAATGAAGGGAAGGTAAGCGGATCCGTGATGTTGGTATAATTTCGTTTAGAGAAAAAAAGAACTTTTGCAAAGAAGTAGCCGATCCTCACTCTCTTTTTTGTTTCATTGTCATTGCGATTGTGTTTTCCTTTCAGTGGTCTCCTAGTATTCGTCAGTTCCATGATGGACCAAGGAGAACCAGGCAAAGATCTGCCGATATTGGAGCAGACGCGGGAGGCTGATCCCCACGAGACAGAGAGCTCCAAGAAGATGGAGGCAGCCACCAAGCCGACCCCAGATATGATCACGGCCACTACCGAGATGGTTAACGCCTCATTTGAGGTTACAACCCCCGTGGCATTGCAGGAGCAGTTTCCCCCCTTCGAGGATGTGTGTCCCCCCCACTAAGCTGCCCAAGGTGATTTTATTCTTTGCTGATCTCGATTGTGGTTTTTCATCTAAGTATGTGGTGATGAATAATGCAAAATTTTATTAGCTTCGATGCCATGCTATACATAGTGGTTTAAATAACTTGTGTTTCTTATACTGGAAAGTGATTCAGAATTTGTTTCTGTTTCAATTAGAGCCCTGATGCAGACAAGGATTGTGTGGTTGTACATGTCACTCGCTATGAGGCGGATGACCTGAATATACACACTGGGAAAATAGAGTTTTTTAGGCTGTTGGATCCTGGAAGCCATTTGCGCTTATACCAATGAAGAGTTGTATTCCAGCCTCACTGTTGTCTGGCGTGTTGTCTAGGGTGTACTGAAGCACAAGAATTTCAAAGCTACTCCTTCGTTTGTGAGGCATACTGTTCTTGTCAAGCTAACACATGAAGATGATGTGGCATTCCTCCACAAACAAGTTTATGAGTGGTAAGGCCACAAGGTTGTCTTCATGAAGGTTCACATGATTGAGCTGCTACCGGACGTCCTCGATGATGTTCATGGCAAGGTCCATCTTGTGTCCAGCCCAAATTAGACCGAGGCATGAAATAGTTGCCCCAGCTAGTGCTTAATAGTAGTTTGGATTGTGTCTAATTATCCAAACCTTGTTTGTTATCGAGCCCTCTAGGGCTAGTACTCTGTTTGAATCCGTCTATGGGAACTGCTGCTACTTTTGTGTGCCCGTGAATCATGTGAGAACCATCATAATTGTTGCCGAAACAGATGTGTCCTCACTAGTTTTTTCATGAATATGGCATGGTAAGACATAAGTTGTCACGGTTTATCATACGAGCAGTGTGTGTTTTGATGAAATAGAGTACTCGTTTGAGAACTGTGCGCCGACATATACAGAAGTACTTGTAAACACTATTGGTGCTACCCCACTTGTAAGCAGTTGTGCAAAACACGGCACATTGGCTCAGCTCGCTTCAACACTAGACCAGCTAACAATCAACAATCTGCTATTTGACATATAAGCAACTATGTATCTTGTTACGGTGGTTCATGCAGTTAACTGAGGCCACAATGTAAATTCCAAACGTTCACACGCTAGTCCAGTGTTCATGTGGAACACTCACATTAAACTCGGCTTCATAAAAAACTTGAAAAGCATAAGTTTTGCAATTTTATACATCTCAATGATTCATAGAACATAACAAACATATACTAGTTCACATCAAAAGACAAAGTTATGAGAAGGTTTACAAATCAGGAAAAAACAAGCAAGGCTTCTCTGAGCAAAGGGCCTCCCGGCAAGCTTAAATTTCCTGGAGTTCACTCTGGTTTTTTCTTGTTGCCACCATCCAGGGTTAGGTTCTCTCATTCCAGAATAACCAATTATAATTGTGTTCTCAGCTCGAATGCTGAATTGAACCATGTAGTGTACTGACCAGGTGAAATTCTTGTGCATTCCACTAAATTTAAGCACCGCTATTTGCAGAAATAAGCAGACCACAATGCCTCTTGTCCGCGCACCTGTCCAAAAAACCACCATGCAGCCATGCCAGCTAGTCCTCGGTCCATGGATGAACTGGTAGAAAGTGCATTCCAGACTAGGATGCAGTTGCTTTTGCTCATTCCTACACTGCAATCAGGAAGTAAAACATACGAATCAACTTCTTTTATATTGTGTTGGTCATTCTACCTAGTAACTACCAATGTAGGAATACCTGGAAGACGGGTGGTTAGACGATGACAACGAGGGATAGCCATCTCATTTTGCGCAGGTCTACTAAAACTGAGGTGTGTGCTTTTGATTGCGTGGATAGAAATGATACGGAGACAGACATCCCGAAATGATATGGAGACAGACATCCCTGTTTGCGCAAATACGAAATACAGTTATTTAAATACTGACCGATATTTGCACTGGCGTATGATTAACAACAACATCTATTGTGTTATAATTGGCACTAGATTGACAGTATGAAAGTGTCCTTAAGTAAGTAGGATCACATCACATCAACACTGCCACTAGATTAACATGCAGAACAATAGCATTAGTATTACTGTCATGAGAGTAGCACATGGTCAGTAAATGTGCAATCAAATTTGTGCAGTTCCACTGGGATGAAGCAATGTTAGCGGTGTGAGACTTAAGTGTAACTGCAAAAACACAATTCATGGGAAATAAAGCAAGACGGAAGCACTTCATAAAATGGTGGTGGCATTGCTTCAAGTTATTGACAACACTAGACCATTACTTATAGTGACATTACGTGGCATTGCTTAATGCTTCATGTGATTTTACATTAATGGTAGCGATATGGGCGTAGGGACAGTAGGGGCATAAAGTGGTGAGGCAGATGTGGTTGCCAAGAGCGGTAAACACTCAGGCATCATGTATGCATTTGTCCCATTTTTTATCTCCTCGACGACATTTTCCTATGTGAGCACAGGAAATCTAGACATGCTCATTCTCATTTGCATTGTCCCCCAACACCCGTCACTTTCTTTCCTTTTTCAACCAAGAGATAGGTCCACTTCCCCCTTAACCTTCGCCATCCACCATGCTTTCTTCGTCTTTTCAACCAAGAGACCGGTTGGGTAGCCAGTATCTACTACTTTCCCCCGTTTCCTCTTAGAACCAAGTCCTAGATTCATGCTATAGCTTTCCCACTTTCTTCCCCGTTTGAACCAACTCTTAGAGTCGACTGTATGAACTAGCTTTACCTCTAATAATAGTAAAAGTCTAGGTGGCTTTGGAACAACGGATGGAAGTAGAAAAAGACAGGTTTCGAAGGAATATATACCCGAGGGTCAGCGACATGTGGCAAAGACGGCGTCGGGAGGCCGCATCTTGGCGACAATACCGCAGGGAGGAAGAAGGAGTCGGAGGCCCTCCCGAGCTGGCGCTCTCTCGGAGAGAATGACACGGCCGCCGATCGGGACACGCAGGAAGCCGTTGGTCTCTTCCCTCGTCGCCGACGACAGCGTAAACGATGCACCTACACCCCTGCCCCGGTCGAGGTTCTTCGGCCGGATTTGTGACCAGCCTTGAGCTGAGAGAGAGTGTGGCCACCTATGTCTTGCTTAGATCTGGAGAGCATGAGAGAGTGAACGAGAGGAACCCTAGTAAAGCAAGCGCTAAGGCTCCTGCTTATATATATAGTGGAGTGATTTTGTTGTACCAGCTTCAAAAAAATGCGCTCCTACGTGTACCCGTGAGTGGGTGTGAGAGAACTAGTGCGTGCGTGCACCGCTTCTCTTCGTGAGAGTACAATATACTATGCCCAAAGAACGTTCACCACAAGAGTAATAGTATAAGTGTGTGACGTGTGAGCTAAAATAAAATGTGCGGGACGTCTTTTGTTTTTTAGAAGTTCTGAGGGTAGGGTGTGAAGAGCACATATGTGTGTGACGTCTACCTGTAGATAGACGGTGGGTGCGAGAGGACTCGGGAGAGTCGTGACTCGTGAGGGTGTGTGTGCATGAGAGAGGGGGCACGTATCAATGCAATGAATGTTTGCCACAAGCCTTTTCCTGATGAACACCGTAAGAACCGTTAGATCGACATCCGACAGTGTCAGTTTTGCCATGTCATTTAACAGAACAGCCACTCCTCCTACACACAAAGCTTCCGTGTGAGTGTTAGCAACTACCGTATGCTCCCTTCGTTCCAAAATGCAGTGCATATAGCTTTATTGAAAATTCAAACCTCGCAAACTTTTACCGAGTTTTTGTGTACCAAATTGCACATGTAGAATACCCTATATATATATCATTCCATTCATCTTCGAGAGGTAACTATAAAGATGGGGGAGGAGTCTACAAAGAAAGACCATCGTATCACCTGCAGCAATTTCAACCATCCTTTGGTGTGGAGGAATATCATAGGAACTCTATATGATATGATTTTTATAGGATTTTTTTCCTTTAGAGCCAATTGGTTCATAGGAATAGATTCATATACTCCAGATTTCAAAGGAAATAAACATGATATCATTTCTGTAGCTTTAGAGCCACTTGGTTCATATGAATGTATTCCTATATTCCCATAATTTCAAAGGAAAATAAACATTAGCGTATATTAAATAGAAAAGTTCCTATGACATGAACCAAATTACATCTCTTTTCTAATCCCTCCTCATAGGAATTCAGATACATGTCATCTCTAAATTCAACAGAAAAGTTCCTATGATGTGAACCGAATGACATCTTCCAATCCCTACTCATAGCAATTGAGATACTCCATGTCATATCTTTCCCTACAACTTCCATGTATACATCTTCTATTCCTAAATAGCTATAGTACAACCCACCAGTAGCTTTTTTCCAAGACATGCAACTATGGCACAAGAACTATATAGTGTGCGAATAACTTTGAAAGATGGTCGCTAGATGAAGCTAATCCGACAGTGCAGAGATGGCAAATCCGGGCACTACTGGCTGTTGGATATCATCAACATTCCACCAGATCTGCCACATGTACAATTTAGAAGACTCCATGGCTGAACTTAAGCATAATGCACAAACCTCAAAACAGAAGCACTTCTCCTTTGTTCTAGAATCTTCCGTATCATAATTGAATTTTTTTTCTAAATGAATTGCCATTATTTGTTTTTTACTTTATGATTTACAATGCACAACCCCATGAATCTTAACATTTTTATAAACTAATTGATTTTGAATGAGATGAACTACAAGAACTAAACGAACATCAACATCATGCATATATGACTCAAAGCTTTACATGCTATAGTGTGTATTTATTCATAATTTGGTTTCAAAATCTCATGCGTTCAATGCATGTGTACCTTACTAGTTTTGAGTAGAGTAGAAAATTTCATGCGGCCTCGGGTATATCAAAATGCAGGGCCAATGCATCATTGCCTTTCGGTCGAACCTACGTCCACAAATTTTTGTATGTACTATATCTCCACTAGTCCCCGAACCCAAAATGTTGCCTCGTTCCCCTAAAACCAAGTGGCCCACACATATTTAAGGCTTTGAATCAAACTCAATCCCTCTCCCGTTTACTATGACATGGCCTCGCACGCCGTAGTAGTACTCCTACAAACCCTACCGTCGCACGCATCATCGGTTTTCTTCAAGAGGACGAGGGAGAAGCCGATTTGTAGTGGAGGCACTTTCAAAAAATGATATGTAGTGGAGACCCCCACCCTAGGGTGCCCTAGGTAGCTGTCGCACGCATCATTGGGTTTCTCATTTCTTTATGCTCTTGCGCCCTAGAGTGAAATGATGGTTGCTTCGTCCATCCAGCTTAATGCAGGAAAGGTGGGGCTTTGTGATTTGACCCCTCATCACTCATTTTCTACTACTGCGGCGCTACGACCGGGGTGCCTCCAATTCCAACCGTTGCTCCGAACTATAATTTGGTGCATCACACGTGGAACAAGACGGTGGATGCCACATGTCGGCCAAAGGGGTCCTGTTAAGTTTGTCGCCATTTCGTGTGCGGACTGACCCTGCTTGAGTTGCTACGCCAACACGACAGGTGCCACCTACCACTTGGTTTTGCTCCTTGGTGAATTCCGACTATATTGACCTAAAAAGATACGTACTGAACTACCCTCTCCGTCTCGTTTTTTAGGCGTCTCAGTTTATAGGGCGTGCACGTAGTTCTAGGTCATCCATTTGACTAACTAAATATGAGTTACTATGTCACAAAAAGTATATCATTGAATTATTAAGTAGATGTAGTTTCTAAACATATACTGTTCATCACATATATAACCAGTTAAATTCTCAACCTAGAACGACGTGCATGCCATGTAAACCGATACGAAGGAAGTATAGTAGTAAAAATGAGGTGATTTTTCCGAGCGATCGGTGGGGGAGCATGGCCTGTCATGCGGTCTCATGTGTCATGATGTACCAAGGCGATGCGCGTGTACCTCTTGAGGCAGAAGCAATACTACGTGGTTTGAGATGATGGCGAACTGAAGTGTGAAATAATGGTTGCTTCGTCCATCTGGGAAGGTGCGACATTGTGATTTGACATCTCATTGCTCATTACTACTACTGCTGGGGCGGTACGACTGGGGTGCGTCCCCCTGCTATTCTGCACTGTTATTTGGTGCTTGACATGTCGACCCGGTTGCTATATGTCCCACATGTCGGCGACAGGAAGTACATAATTCATGAAAGCGAGCGTCGACGGAGGAGTACAAGACACGGCTTGCTTTTTTGCTGCTTTGCGTGATCCGTCGAAACAAACTCAGACTAAAAAAGGCGAGGGCGGGTCTTTTCCCGCGCGGCAGGCAGGGGAGTTTGGCATAGTCTGTTCGAGGCAAGGAGGCAAGAAGGGAAACACGCAAATAAAGGTTGAGCGACTTAGTTTTCGGAAAAAATCTTATTTTACGGAGTACGTACCCACTATGGTTTATAGGGCTCATCTAAAAAACATTCGTTTTTCCGTTTTATAAGTCTCAATTCTACTACTAGTAGTAGTACCATCACATGTTGGATTTCGAGGTGCGTTAGATCACCCGATGCAAGCAATGTCAAGAGAAAACTCACCAATGCATGTAGAAGTTCATGGAAATTTAGTGGTGATTCATGCATTCGTTCTAATTAATGCCTCGGTAAACATAACTTCTTGAGAAAAATGAGTGTACTAATTACTTGTGCAAACTAGGAGTACAAAATTAATTCGATCACTCACCGTCTACCTTGGTTGGAGAGATTTTGAAATTGAGCCATAAACTGGAAAGGAGGGAGTAGTAACTTTTGTCTCAATTACTATTTGTGGCCTTGTATAGATGCTAAATGTATTTTTTTATAGTGGCCTTGTATAAGTAAATGGAGGGAGTACTAAAGGACATATATATTCCAAACAATATGATAATCTCTCTAACCAAGGTAGTAGGGACGAAGAGTAAACAGAGGGAATAGTAAAATTTTCTCCTCGTCCTGCGAGCCACCACGCGCGTGGGTGAGGGAGTGGGCGTAAGGCGTACAGCACTACTAGTAGTAAGGAAGCTTCACCTCATCCTGTGAGCCACCGCGCTGGGCGGTGGAGACGACGTACTAAGCAAGCTTCTCCTCGTACTGCGAGTTGACGAGACACATCAAAAGTACTCCAGTGTATAGAGCCTTGCCTCTAAGGTAGGCCCCACATGGTTTGCCTCTTTTTTAACATAACGCGTCAAGTCACAATTTTTTTGTTCACCCGTGGTAGACGATCCTCCCTCCACCAAGTGGACAACCAGTACACGATCAAATTACCACATGGGCTGCCTTTTCATACAGAAATGAGCTCCACCGTGTACCCGCACGGGTGTGGTTGGGAAAGAGACGGGAGTACGTGCGCTGTGCATGCACCTATTCTCTTTGTGCACATCCCCCACCTACGTGGGTGTGTGTGAGAGATACAAACCTAGACAAATGGCTTGTGCGGAATAACTACTCTTTGTAAGCCATTGTAAGAGTGGACAAAACGGTGAAGGAGGAGATAGGGGAGAGGCGGAGGTGTGCGATTCTTGGCTGGCGTTTGGCCTCGTTTAAATCTCTACTCTTATAAAAGACCGAGTTGGTGATGATGGTGTGCCTTCCATCATGTAATATAGACCGTCCGATCTACATCTGACGGATAGAAAGCAAACTATGAAAATTTTGCAAAAATATACCCGCACCTCTCTCCACACCAGATAAGGACTTCTCTTGTTCATCCTTTTCTCTCACAAGATAAACTACTCATACAAATGTATCTTGATGTTTCGTGCAACGCACAGGCATTTTGCTAGTAGGAGATTAAATAGACGGCGGACGGGAGGAGCTCGGCCAACGTTGCGTTTAATGTCGGACGTGTGTCTAAAGTGGGTTTCTCGGCTTCCACACGGGCGGGTTTCATGGAGGCGTTCGAATGCGGCAAGGAGGCTTGTTCAGCCGGGCGTGCAGCGAGTGGCGCCCTCGACTCTGACGTAGGACACCGCACCGTTCTTCCATTGACATGTGGGCTCTTTGGGTACATGGCCTGCATGTTAGTGACCCAACGCAGGCATCACACAACAGAGGAACCTTTGGTGGGCCAGGGCGGTCAGAAGTGGGCATTTCATAAACCGATGATTGTTCATTGAGTGTGACGTCATCCTTTTCATGTAGATAAGCCTACTATGTTGATAGCCCATTCGATACGTTGTGATTCATAAAGACCACTGCAAACATCAATGTTCTGCTTATCACAGATAAGATTGATTAATACCCGTAACAATCCATGTCCTTAACAAAGGGTGCATGCATGTATAGGTTGAGCGTGTGTCTTGCGTCGTGTGCTGTGTGCATGCAGGTGTGCGAGTGTTGCGTGCATGCAAGGGTACGTTTCAGTGTTGCATGAATGTGTCTATACGTGTGTGTGTTCGTGAGTGCATGTGTATGTGTCAGTGTTGCACGCCTGCATGCGTCCGTGTGTTCGTTATGTGTACGTGTCAGTGTTGCATGCCTGCATGCGTGCATGCACTACAAAAAAATACACTTCTGTGATGATACGTGTTTGTCACAGTAGGTCGCTTTTTTGTCATGCATGTACATCCATGACAAATTTATGACAGAATCAAGATAGTCATACCTGTGCTGTCGTAGAAGTGTTCCATGACATTACCAAAATTATCATCACCGAAGTGTCCACTTCCATGACAATAAATTGCGCGTCACAGAAGTGCTTTCATCAAGGGTGACCGACACGTGGCATCCACCGTAACGGAACGCCGTTAAGCTATCGGGTCGGGTTTTGGATCCAATAACCCATTAACAGCCCCGACCAATGGGAAATTTCCACGTGTAAAATTCTTATTGGCCGGATGAAACACGTGTCAGCTCGTCAGTGGGTCAGATAGGCGCCTATGATACATTGACACTTGGCACGGCCCAATAGAGGCCCATTCCTGTGAAAAGGCCGACCCGTTTGACTTGGTCAAAAGCTGGCGGGCCGGCCCATGGAAAGCCTGTTAACGGCCTGTTCGCATATAGCCCATTTACAGCCCGCTAACCCAAGGCCCGTTATGCCCTATCCAAATTAGGCCCAGTAGCGTCATCTGGGCCATCCAGTATGATTCCAGCTCGTTTTCACTTCTGGCACATGTATGGCCCATGACGTCTTTCGACCCATATGAGGCCCTATGTAACTCTTGGCCTATTAACGACCCGTGGTGAAACTGGCCCGTAATGAACAGTGTATCACTTTACACCCATTAACGGCCCGTGGTGAAACTGGCCCGTAATGAACAGTGTATCACTTTATACCCATTAATGGCCCGTTATTCCGTTGGGCCGTTTCCAGCCCATGTTATCTTTCGGCCTTCTCAGAGCCCATTTATTCTTGGGCTCATTTCCAGCATTCGTTTACTTACGGCCCGTTAATGTCATTTTCTGCTTGTGGGCCAAATTCAGCCCGTGGTTACAGTCGGTCTGTTTGTGGTCCGTTAATACGTTGGGCCGTTTTCATAGTGTCATCAAATACGGCCTATTAACGATGGCCCGTTACGGTCGGCCCATGAACGGACGATTCCAACTCTGGACCGTTTACGGCCATAATGCGGCCTGTTATTGGCCCATGTTTGGCCAATCGATCATACGGCCCGTATAAGGCCCATTGATGATACGGCCCGTAGAAGGCCTACTGTTTCTACGGCCCGTAAAAGGCCCACAGTTTCTACGGCCCGTAGGAGGCCCAATGTCACTACAGTAAATATTAGCACATGGTTATTGTGGCCTAGTTTTAAAAAATAGGTTATTGCAGCCACTAGTTAACCGCGGAAAAAGAACTGCAATGACTACAAGCAAACAAATAAACAAGACAACAAGGAAATAAATAAGCAAGCAACTAACGCTAGGCTATCACGGCTATTACACATATTACATCCACTGGGCATCAAAGTTCGCCACCAGTGCAAATATAGGGAACAAAGCAGCATATCATATACACTGGCCGTCAAAATTGGCCACCAATGCAAATAAACACGGCAGCAAAACAAGAGCATAACTGAAACAACTTCAGAAGAGCTCAAGAAACGTTATCCTAGGTATCCACCATGCTGGCAATAAGCTTAGCAAGCTGATTAGCTTTGTCCTGTTTGGCACTAAAATCCTCCAACGCTTGCTGTTGCACCAGAAAGTATGCATCTGAGTGCTCCAGGGACTTCCGCAGTCCTTCCGCTTCTTGTCGCAGCACAGCTGATCGATGTCTTTCAGCTTGTAGTTGAGACTCAAGAAACCGAACTGATTCAGACAGTGAGTTTGAATAGCTTGTGCAAGCGGTAGTGGCTAGTAACTCCAACAATAAACCAAGATAGGATGTGTCACTATCCTGAACCTTATCTGCATTACTTCCTTTACCGTTGCTTAATAAGGCATTCTTCCCCAATATTCTGTCAGCATTCTAAAAGAAGAAACAAGCAGACACATAACACGTTTAGCATGTACTACTATATGAAACTCATTTCGGTGAACCAGTTCATTAGTAAGGCGGACAGGATTAAACTACCAAGTCTTCTATTGCCAAGTACTAGTACATAATAAAAGCATCAAACAAACATATATCTATGTCCTATGGTAGCAATCAAATCTTAAATTAGAACAGTTGTTCTTCACGTTTAGGCACTTGTTCTACATGAACAGAGTACAGTAAAACGCAAGAATATAATACTTAAAAATAGAAAATGAGCTCATAGACCTTACCACATTCTTGGTTCGGGACCAGTATAGAACAAGGCATTCCCAGTCATCGTCCAGTAAATGTGTCTCAGGAGAACGTAAGGGAATTTGATGAGTTTCTTTGCCGGTGAAGTACGTTTTCTTCAGGTAATTCCGATACTGCCACCAAGCATTCTTGAAGATAGCAGAGGTATTAGCACAGGTTACCTCATCCTGAGTTTCCAAATCGGTCCTTATCTATAGAGAAAGATGGGAAAATTTGCTGTATTATAACCATCATGGAGGTAGGATGTATGGGACGAAGCAAAGTAATTGCCATGAATAACATTACTTACACATAACTCCTAGACAAACACCTGCAATTGACATTTTCCTTCATCTTCAGTATAATATTTCCAAGATGGGAAGATACGCGCATATGATTTAACAACATCAAATGCGATAGATGCTAAACTACGACTAGCTGGTTGTGCTTCCTCCACAGGAATAGGCGTACTAACTGGTGGAGTTGGGGTTCGCCGTGATAGTACTGGCCCTTTGGGCACTGGAGCTGCCTTACTAACTGCTCTTGTTTGGGAGCTCTGTGGTGGAGATGGTGCTGTGTCAACAGGAACTGGGTTACTATCGACTGGGGTTGGGGTTAGATTGGGTGAAGCTAGTTCTCTGTCCATCGTAGTAGGGGTACAATCTGCGAGAGTTTGGGTTATGTGTGGTAGGGCTGGTTCTTGTGCATGTACAAGCGGGGTGCTATCTCCACCAAGAGGTAGCACTATTTTATTTGAAGACCGTGTTTTTAGTCCGCTAGATACTGGCATCACCCGCTCCAATTCAAATGGCTGATAAACAGGAAACATAGTTGAATGTACAGACATTGTATGAGAGACAAATGCAATAGATAGTGTGGAAAAAAGAGGGCATGCAATAGTTGACATGTATATTGTTTAACTAAAACGGATAGCATGACATAATTTCACATATATGATGTCTATCTAAACTGGATAGCATAGCATAACATAATTCAAAGATATGATGAATAACTAAACAAGATCGCATGACATCATTCACCTACATGTTATCTAAGTAATCAGGATCACATCATTTAATTCACATATGTGATTTATATGCTAAACAGAGGGCATTCGATATGATGTCTGAACTAAGAACATGGTGTTGAATATTGTTTATATGATGTCTAAACTATGCAATGCAAGACACTGCATGCATGATATGAACAGTATAACCGTGCCAAGTTAGAGCATACACCTCAGTGGGGGAATAGGACTGGTCATCCGTCTCTGGATCCATCTCTGAGGAGCTATCGGGACCCAACAAGAGATCTGCTTTGACAGGTAGCACTGTCTGCTCTGAAGGCCTTGTTTTCACTCCATATTTTTCCATCTCCCACCCAAATGGCTGATTCATAGGAAGAGTAGTTTAATGTACAAACATTGTCGACAAATGGAAATGTAATGAAGAAAAGGAAGGGCAAGATATCATTCAAATATATGATGCCTGGTTAAACAGGATGGCATTGCACATTTCACATATATTATGGCTGGCTAAAAGACATGAGACTGCATAATTCCCATATATGATATAGAAACTAAACATGTGGCATTACAGAACATGTCTAAATTAAGCAGATGACATATATGATGTCAAAAGTAGGCACTGCAAGGCAACATATGCATGATATGACTAACATCATCATGCCAAGGTAGAGCAAACACCTTGGGGGGGGGTAAATAGGAGTGGTCAGCGGCATCCGAATCCGCCTCAGAACAGATATCTTCCTCTGGATTACAATCTGGAGAGGGGTGGGGAGGGTTTGCCATTGAACCCACCATGGAGCGATGTCTGCATGACATTGTATTGCCGCGCAAAACTCTTCTCTTTTTCTCTACATGTTCAGCATGACTGTGTACAATATCTGACATGCATACGAAAAAAATATGGTGAGATTATGTAAGGAGAGCATGCAGAAATTTAGAGTGATGGTAACAACCAGTGGATCGATGTTTTTCCGTTGAACCAAAATAGCCCTAATGGATCGACATGAATGTATAGAAATAAGTGATGCAACAAGTGTACAACCTCTTTGCTGTAGCCGTGTCGACCTCAGCATCATTGGGTTGGTTGCTGAAGCAGTTGAGGCAAAGGCGGCTGTCGAAGGTGTGGAGGAAGATCTAAGGAATCTGTAGACGGCATCCAGGGCACTGCTCTGTTGTGATGGATTGTTCTGTCATTGGAGCAGCTCTGGTGAGCCGTAAGACGTCAAGGCTGAAGCAGCACAAGACAGACATCGTCAATCTCAAGTGGGATTCTAATAGCATCTCCAATAAATGATGTAAAATGGATGTAAAATTAACATCACCAAAAACCACCTGACTACAACAGATGAGGTAAAAACCGTTGACTCTAAACTTAACTGTCGAAACTGAAATTTACTGTGGAATCTGAATGCTACTGTCGAAACTGAACGCAATGGTAGCAGAGAGGCACTTGACATGTAGTTTAGGGAGGGCCTGTAGTTCATCTTCAACCTGCACCCCCCTGAGCCGCCAGCCACCACCGACCGAACCACGAGCCCCAGCGCCGCCTCGCCGCCCCAAAACAACTCGCCACCGCCGCCCCGGCCAGCCCTCTAGGCCCCCCGCCCCCACCCTGAACCCTAAGGTAGATAGTGGGGTACCTCTCCGGCGAGCCCCTGTCCCCACTGCGGGTGGTTCTTCCTTAACTCCGGCGAGCCCCCCCAACCCCTAAAAATCGATTGACCCAAAAGTCAATTCAGTCGACTGAAGTGTGGCTTAATCAGAGCAGAGCAGCAGCACGAGCGAGGGGGAGAGCAGCAGCAACAGCTAGGCGAGCGAGCTATCGAGCGAGAGCCGGACAGCAGCAGCAGATTCGGCTGGTATGGATGCCGCCGCCGAAGGGGCCTCACACTGGGGGAGAGCCGCCGTGGAGATGTCGCCCGCGGCACCAGCTTCAAGGTAGCCGCTCCATGGGGGTGCGGGATGGAGCACTGTCGGCGCCGGGAGGTCGAGTTAAGGAGAAGGTGCGATGCGATGAGTGTACAACCTCTTTGGTGGCGCCGAGTAGGCCTCAGCTTCGTCTGAGGAGTCGGTGAGGATGCTGCGGTTCCGGTGGAGCAGGTTAAGGCAGTGATGTGGGGATGGAGCAGCCGCGATAGACGAGGCAATCATCGGAGCAGCTCCTTGGAGGTGGAGGATGGGGCGGCTGAACCAGCGGGATGGCGAGATGAACGAGGATCCTCATCCGGGGAGGTGGACGAGGGACGTCGAGCTGTTGCGGTGGACGACTGTAACACCCTCGATGCGACTATAGCTCCCACGTGTTGAGGCACGACTTAGAGACATAATCGCATGGAAGGCATATGTCGCAAGTTAGGCAATCTTCACAACATCCCATGTAATATGAATAATAAAGGGGAGTACATAGTTGGCTTACACTCGCCACATCAATCAAGAACATGAATAACATTACATCATCCAAAACACTCATGGCCCGACTACGGTGCCAAAATAGAAGAGAACCCAACAACCGACACGGTCCCAATCACCCCCAACTGGGCACCACTACTGATCGTCAGGAAAAGACACGTAGTAACGCTGAGAGTCCTTGTCGAACTCCCACTTGAGCTCGTACTCGTCACCTGGAGCGGAATCACCTGGACCTGCATCTGGAGTTATAGTATCTGTGAGCCACAGGGACTCAGCAATCTCGCACCCTCGCGATCAAGACTATTTAAGCTTAAAGGAATGGTAGGCAGATATATGTGGAGCTGCAGCAAGCGACTAGCATATATGGTGGCTATCTTATACGCAAAAGAGAGCGAGAAGAGGAGGCAAAGCGCGCGCGAGAATCTAGAGAGCAACCTGCGCAAACATTACTCCAACAACGTGTCCACTTCCCGGACTCCGCCGGAAAGGGGCCATCACGGTAACACACATGGTTGATTCATTTTAATTAAGTTTAATTCAAATTATCTACAACCGGACATTAACAAATTCCCATCTGCCCATAACCGCGAGCACGGCTTTCGAAAGTTCAGTCCCTGCAGGGGAGTCCCAACTTAGCCCATGACAAGCTCTCACGGTCAACGAAGGAATAGACCTCCTCCCAAGGCATTCCGATCAGACTCGGTATCTCGGTAACTCAAGACACTACGACAGGTTAAAACAAGACCAGCAACACCGCCCGAATGTGCCGACAAATCCCGATAGGAGCTGCACATATCTCTTTCTCAGGGCACACTCAGATAAGCAATCCGTACAACTAAAACCAGCCCTCGAGCTTCCCTGAGGTGGCACTGCAAGGGGCTCTAGTTTGGACCAACACTCAGAGGAGCACTGGCCCGGGGGGGGGGGTAAAATAAGATGACCCTTGAGTCTACAGAACCCAAGGGAAAGAAAAGGCTAGGTGGCAAATGGTAAAACCAAGGTTGGGCACTGCTGGACAAGCTTTAATCAAGGCGAAATATCAAGGGGTTCCCATTATAACCCAACCGCGTAAGGAACGCAAAATCCGGGAACATAACACCGATATGACGGAAACTAGGGCGGCAAGAGTGGAACAAAACACTAGGCGAGAGGCCGAGCCTTCCACCCTTTACCAAGTATATAGATGCATTAAGATAACATAGCAATATAATGATATCCCAACAAGTAAATAAATGTTCCAACAAGGAACGCTTCCAATCTTCACCTGCAACTAGCAACGCTATAAGAGGGGCTGAGCAAAGCGGTAACATAGCCAATCAACGGTTTGTTAGGACAAGGTGGGTTAGAGGTTTGACATGGCAATTGGGAGGCTGACAAGCAAAGGGTAGGCATCATAGCATTGGCATAGCAAAGAGCGAGCAAACTAGCATAGCAAAGATAGTAGTGATTTCGAGGGTATGATCATCTTGCCTGCAAAGCTGTCAGAGTTGACTGGATCCTCACAAGCAAACTCAACGGGCTCCTCGATAGCGAACTCGTCTCCCGGCTCTACACAAACAAGACAAACAAGCAACAAGGATACAATCAACCACGTGAAAGACCAAGTAACAAGATGAAATGATGATATGCTATGCGAGATGCGATGCGGGATGCAAAATGCAAGATATGACAGAAAATGCATTGAGCTGGCCTCAACTTCGAATCCAAGGGTGCCACTGGAAAGATGAGATGAAATCGCTTGAAAACGATATAAAGAACGCCGGAATCGGAGTTACGGTTTGGAAATGGCAAGCGATTCAAAAACGACACCGGTCTGCAATTTACAGCAAGTAGGCATATAAATGCAACGAGATGAACATGCTACAACCACCAAACATGACAACAAAATACATGGCAGCGATGTACACATGATGCTTAACAAAAGACTAGCACTGAGCCACGGCCAATTCATCCATTATGAGGTTCAAACAAGCATGGCAAAAACGCAAATGCAAAACAGATTCCAGACTAAGTGAAATTAACACTTGTCTGAAATTTCAGATCACGAAGCCCTCTTCGGAGCAGCAAAACAACATGATACATGACCTGATTAAGATAAATAAGAACATGGCATGGAGCTACTCAACAAGCTTAACAAAAGACGCAAAGTGACCTGGGGCCAAAAGGGTTCACAAAATATAGTAACGGGCACACGAACATAGCTAAAACACAATCAGTTTTCAGACTTGGTGAAAACTGAGACATGCTGAAATATAACTCACGAAGGCATGTAAACGAGCTCGATGCACTCACTACGGTGCAAGTCATGGCAAGGCAAGCATACATCCATTAAGAAGGCACAAAATTCTAGCTAAACATGGCAAGAATAATGGCATAGCATGCACGGATCAACTACAATAACATCAGCAAAATCGCAAACAAGTTGACGGTCTACCCAGATTCACCATGAAGCAAAAGTAGAGCTCGATTGACTCAAGCTAGGGTGCTCCATAATTGCAAACAAAGACATGGATGGATAGAGCATAACATGATTAACAAAACTCCTTTACTGATCATCCTCAAAAGAGGCACGGATAACTAGGAAACAAGCTGAACATATGGCATCATGAACTAAATAATTCCAGACTTAGTGAAAACTACAAAGTCCCTGAAAACAGATTTACCGGGTGCCTCACTTTGCAAGCTTGCACAAGTCACCACACACATCCTAAAAATGCATGGGTTGCACCTCTGGAAAGAAGACAAAAATCCTTAACAAAACATATGAAGGACTCACAGGCATATCATGCACACAAAAATCATGGCAAAAATGACAAAAGTCTAAGATGAACTAGCAGATATGACAATTAACTCATGAATCCTCCTTCTAACAGCATTTTGGGCATCAATATGAGCTCAAATGAAAATGATGCAATGGAATGAAATGATGTACTCGTCGAGGCGAACATTTCGATATGCTATATGTCTAAATCGGAGCTAGGGATGCAAAGTTATGGCAGGTGAAAGTAGGCATAAAAATTTAGAGTTTGGAGGGGAAAAGTCAACCGGATCCGAAAATATCTCAGATCTGAGATCCGACGTGCACTGTTCACGCGTGCGGCTCCCGAGGTTCGACGGCACCGGTTCTTGAGGTCGCCGGCCGGGACGGAGGTGGTGGTCGGCGGAGCGGGGCCCGGCCGGAGTTGGCGCGGCTCCCGAGGAGGCGGCGGGGCGGCGGGGGACCCGGCCACCGGAGTTGGCCGCGGAGGCGGCGGGGCGCGGCGAGGGCGGCTGACGGCGGTGCGACGCCGGCGCGTCGGCGGCAGGGAGACGGAGCTCCGGCGTGGTGGCGGGGGCGGCCGGCGTTGAGCAGCGAGCGGGAGGCGGCGGCGCGCTGCGCGGGCTCGCGGGGGCCGTCCCCGGGCCTGGCGGGCCGCGGCGGTGGAGGCTGGCGGGAGACCACGTGCGGGGCGCCGGTTGGCTGGGGCGGCGGCGGAGACTTTGTCCGGCGCCGGGCGGACGTGTCCGGCGCGCGGAGATCTATTTGGCTAGGGTTTCGGAGAGGGAGAGATCCGAAAATGGAGGGGTCTATTTATAGGCATAAGTGGAGCTAGGATAGTCCAAATGAGGTGCGGTTTTCGGCCACGCGATCGTGATCGAACGCTCTAGGACATGGAGCAGAGTTTGGTGGGGTTTTGGGCCAAATTGGAGGGGTGTTGGGCTGCAACACACACGAGGCCTTTTCGGTCCCTCGGTTAACCGTTGGAGTATCAAACGAAGTCCAAATGGTACGAAACTTGACAGGCGGTCTACCGGTAGTAAACCAAGGCCGCTTGGAAAGTCTCGGTTCAATCCGGAAATGTTTAATCCCCACACACAAAAGAAAGCTAGAAATGGCCACCGGAGGAGAACGAAGCACCGGAATGCAAAACAGACAACGGGGAAAATGCTCGAATGCATGAGACGAACACGTATGCAAATGCAATGCACATGATGACATGATATGAGATGCATGAAAATGAAAACAACACACGGAGACAAAGACCCGAACCCGAGGAAATAAATATAACTTAACGCCGGAAACGGCAAGAGTTGGAGTACAAATAGGGAAAGTTACATCCGGGGTGTTACAACACTCCACCACTACGAAAAGATCTCGTCCCGAGATCTAGGACTGAAAGAACTCCGGGTACTCAGAACGGAGGTGATCCTCGCGTTCCCAGGTAGCTTCACGGTCGGAATGGTGTGACCACTTGACTTTGACAAATTTGATTGACTTGTTGCGAGTCTTGCGTTCAGTCTCTTCAAGAATAGCAACTGGGTGCTCACGATAAGAGAGATCTTCTTGGAGCTCAATGTCCTCGAAGTTGACGGTGCGGTCAGGAGTCTTGAAGCACTTTCGAAGCTGAGAGACGTGGAACACATCATGAACATTTGCAAAGTTTGAAGGAAGCTCGAGTTGATAGGCGAGGTCGCCTCTCTTGCTGACAATCTTGAAAGGTCCCACGTATCTAGGGGCAAGCTTCCCTTTGATACCGAAGCGACGAGTACCTTTCATAGGAGAGACGCGGAGGTAAACATGATCTCCGATCTCGAAAGCCAAATCACGATGCTTACTATCATAGTAGCTCTTCTGGCGGGATTGGGCTGCTTTGAGGTTATCACGAATGACTTTGCACATTTCTTCTGCCTCTGTGATTAAGTCATTACCCAGCAGCTGACGTTCACCGGTTTCAGACCAGTTGAGAGGGGTACGACACTTCCTGCCATACAGAATTTCAAATGGAGCCTTGCCCGAATTTGCTTGAAAACTGTTATTGTAGGAGAATTCAGCATAAGGAAGACAATCCTCCCACTTCATGCCGAAGGAGATCACACAAGCCCTGAGCATATCTTCAAGAATTTGGTTGACACACTCAACTTGACCGCTTGTTTGAGGATGGAAAGCTGTGCTGAAGCGGATGTTAGTGCCCATGGCCTTCTGGAAAGAATCCCAAAACTTCGAGGTAAAGATGATGCCACGGTCTGAAGATATCACTTGAGGAATACCGTGCAGAGAGACAATATGAGAGGTATAGAGTTCCGCCAATTGAGCTGCAGTGATCGACTCTTTGGTAGGCAGAAAATGAGCCACTTTGGTGAGTTTGTCGATGACAACAAATATAGCATCATTGCCACGCTTGGACTTTTGAAACCCAGTCACGAAGTCCATCTCAATGTGGCCAAACTTCCATTCTAGAATGGCAAGAGGTTGGAGGAGACCAGCTGGCCTTTGGTGTTCTGCCTTCACTCTTCTGCAGACATCACATTCATTCACGAATTGAGCGATCTCGCGCTTCATTCGAGTCCATCAATAAGCTTGCTTGAGGTCCTGATACATCTTCGTGCTCCCAGGGTGGATGGAGAGGAGAGAATTGTTAGCCTCGTTCATGATCACTTTGCGGAGGTCACCTTTGGGCACAACAATACGACCCTCGAAGAAGAGAGTGTCCTTGTCATCAAGGTGGTAGCACTTGTACTTGGACTGACTCTTGGCAATCCCAATCTTCACCTTTTTCACCATAGCATCAAGAAGCTGGGCTTGGCGAATCTGGTCTTCTAAGGTAGGAGAGACTTGAAGGTTGGCGAGGAAACCTTGAGGAACAACTTGCAGATTAAGTTTGCGGAAAGCTTCACAAAGCTCGGGTTGATAAGGCTTAAGAATCAGACTGTTGCAGTAGGCCTTTCTGCTCAAAGCGTCAGCAATCACATTGGCCTTGCCTGGAGTATACTCAATACTCGGATTATACTCTTGAATCATTTCGACCCATCGAGTTTGCCTGAGGTTGAGATTAGGTTGAGTGAAGATGTACTTGAGACTCTTGTGATCAGTGAAAATGTCCACTTTTCTTCCCAATAGAAGATGTCTCCAAGTCAACAGAGCATGTACAACTGCCGCTAACTCGAGATCATGAGTGGGGTAGTTATTCTCATTAGGCTTCAACTGGCGAGATGTATAAGCAACAACTTTCTTCTCTTGCATCAAAACTGCGCCAAGACCTTGGAGAGAGGCATCACAAAAGACCTCGTACGGCTTGGATTCATCAGGCGGAGTCAGAACTGGAGCAGTGATCAATTTCTCTTTCAAAGTGTTGAAAGCAACATCACACTCCGGAGACCAAACGTACTTGACGTGCTTCTAAAGAAGATTAGAGAGAGGCTTCGCGATCTTAGAAAAGTTTTCAACGAATCTTCGGCAATAGCTTGCGAGACCGAGAAAACTGCGGAGTTGCTTCACGTTCTGAGGAGGTTCCCAATTCACAATAGCAGACACCTTCTCAGGATTCACAGCAATGCCCTTGGCAGAGATGATATGGCCAAGATAAAGAACCTCATCGAGCCAAAATTCACACTTGGAGAACTTGGCATAGAACTGATGTTCTCTGAGCTTATCAAGAACCAAATGCAAGTGTTTGGCATGATATTCCTTGTTCTTCGAGAAAACCAGAATGTCGTCGAGATAGACCAAAACGAAGTCATTGGTGTAGGCATTGAAGATGAAATTCATCATGCGAGAGAACGTCGGAGGAGCATTGGTGAGGCCAAAAGACATGACAGTGTATTCATATGAACCAAAGCTTGTACTGAATGTTGTCTTGGGAATATCTTCTTCACGAATGCGAATCTGGTGATAACCCATACGGAGATCAAGCTTGGAGAATACTTGGGCACCTTTGAGTTGTTCGAACAGCTCATTGATGTTGGGAAGTGGGTATTTGTTCTTGATGGTCTTCTTGTTCACTGGACGGTAATCAACACAAAGTCGGTCCGTTCCATCCTTCTTCTTCACAAAAAGAACACCACAGCCCCACAGAGAAGAACTAGGCTGGATGAGACCCATTCTCTCTTGCTCATAGAGTTGCTTCTTCAGCTCCTTCAACTCTTCAGGTCCGAGCTTGTAAGGACGCTTGCACACAGGTTCCGTAACAGGCTCAAGATCAATAACGAATTCAACTGGCCGGTGCGGAGGCATTCCTGGGAGCTCTTCTGGAAAGACGTCTTGATATTCGCAAACGACAGGAATTTGAGAGATAGCATCCAATTCACCCTTCTCATTGAGAGAAAACAGACGGATAGAATCATCCCGAGCGGCAAAGACAATTACATCTTCAGACGAATGAGTCAATTGAATCTGCCTGGCTGCACAATCAAGCTGAGCCTTGTGCTTAGAAATCCAATCCATTCCGAGAAAAAGATCAATATCCGAGTCACCAAGAACATTTGGAGAGGACAGGAACTTATAGTCACCCAAAGTGATAGTAACATCCGGAACGCATACTCGAGATGTCATTTGACGGGCCGGAGAGACGATAGCCAACAGCTTCGGCAACACTTGAGTAACAAAATCATGCTTAGATGCAAAAGGTCTCGACATGAAACAATGCGATGCACCAGTGTCAAAATGAACTTTTGCAGGAATATCATTAACAGGAAGGTTACCCATGATCACATCTGACGAGTCCTCTGCATGAGCTGCATTCATCAAATTGACCTTGGCGAACTTGGGGTTATGCTTGACCACAACTGTATTTGCCGATCTGACAGGAGGAGGAGGAGGAAGACGCCTCTGGTTGAAACACTTGTTGGCATAGTGACCCTTCTGTTGGCACTTGTTGCACGTGACCTCTGAAAGCGGACAGTGATACGGAGCACTCGATCTTGGAGCTTGAGACGAAGTCTTGTTCTGAAAGCCAGGGTTGGGTGGGTGGGAAGAACCACTGCCACCTTTGCTCTTCTGCTGAAACGGCTGACGTAACGGAGGAGGAGGAAGCCAAAACTTCTGCTGCTTGGCCACTTGTATAGAGGAAGAAGGAGTAACATCTCTGACTCGCTTCCTGGAAGCATCACACCTCAACTGAGCAGCCTCTTGCTTCAGTGCCATGTTGTAGAACTCATCGTACCTCAAGGGCTCAAAGAGAACAAGAGCGAGCTGAATATCTTCTCTGAGACCACTCCTGAACTGGTATATCATGCTCTTCTCATCAGGCACGTCCTGCTTGGCAAAGTGGGCAAGCTTCTGGAACAATTTGTTGTAGTCATAGACAGACAAAGAGCCTTGCTTCATATTGCGGAATTCCTCACGCTTGCTTTCAACCACACTCTGCGGAATATGATGAGCTCGGAAATCTCGACGGAAATCATCCCAAGTGATAACATGTCCACCTCTAGAATCCTTGTACTTCTGGAACCATTCTGCTGCCTAATCTTTGAGTTGGAAGGAAGCGAACTTCACAAAGTCCTCAGGCCTGACGTTACTGCACTCGAAATGCTTACACAGATCCACAAGCCAATCGTCAACATCGGTTGCCTCAACACAATTGCTGAAAGTCTTTGGCCCGTTAGCAAGGAACTGGTTGAGTGTAGCAAAGTGACTCTGATTGCTGCCTTGATTCCCTTGACTGCCTTGATTGCGCTCTTGAAGAATTTGCATGATCAGATGAGTGTTTGCATTGGTTGCGGCCATCACAGCTTGCCATGCCTCTGGAGGAGGTGGAGGTGGTGGCGGATCTTGATTGTGGTTCTGACTGGTGCTCTTAGCGGGAGCCATCCTGAAGAGGTTGACCACCGTTAGCACATAGACAGATAAATGAAGCTGAAACCAGCGGAATGAAAATTGCAATATAAAGTCTTCACATCCGAACAAAATGAACGAATGCATTCCTCTTGAAGTGGTCACATATCCATAAATTGAGAAGCCACGTAGAATTAAGGTAGAGAAATAAATCAACAAGGTACGGATCAAGAACGAATAATCGGTAAGAAATCCCAATCTCAAACCAATATCCGTGGAAGAAGAACTAGAGCTACTAGAATTCCCACCTATGAAACTCCCGGACCTTTCCGGTTATGCAATCAGGTGTTGGGGATATAGGGGAAGCATAATATCTCACCCAAACTAGCAAATCCTACATCCAGCTGTATCCATCCTTCAACACATAACCAAGAAACCTTCGGAAACCATCTACCTCAACCTTCGAAAAGCATCCGTTATACAAGTTATGGCGATACTCCCGAACTCCCGCCCCAGTACTGGGTGGCGTCGAGGTTATCTCACCAACGAACTGCATAAAAGAGATTTTTGATGTCGGCGAACATATCTCAAGTATTCCAGAATTGCAACGATAAAATTATGATGACAACACCTCAGAGCTCAACTCCCCGGGACACTTCCACTAAACCCCTGACAGGAGGCACCAAGACAATGTTCTCATCATAAGCCATTGGAATGATTCCAAGATACTCGCGTGATCCTAAATTTTTTTTAGTGAAATTTGAGAAGAGAAGAGTCAAAACTCTACGTCAGGATGCCTTACCGGAGCGATGAGGAGACTGGGAAGTAAAAAGAATTCCTAAGCTCTCCGATATATAATTCCTAAGTGACTCAAAACATTTTTCTAGACACAACTCGGTTGCTAAAACGATCAAGCAATGGGGCTCCTAAGGTCGGGGAAGGCTCTGATTACCAACTTGTAACACCCTCGATGCGACTATAGCTCCCACGTGTCGAGGCACGACTTAGAGACATAATTGCATGGAAGGCATATGTCGCAAGTTAGGCAATCTTCACAACATCCCATGTAATATGAATAATAAAGGGGAGTACATAGTTGGCTTACACTCGCCACGTCAATCAAGAACATGAATAACATTACATCATCCAAAACACTCGTGGCCCGACTACGGTGCCAAAATAGAAGAGAACCCAACAAGCGACACGGTCCCAATCATCCCCAACTGGGCACCACTACTGATCGTCAGGAAAAGACACGTAGTAACACTGAGAGTCCTCGTAGACCTCCCACTTGAGCTCGTACTCGTCACCTGGAGCGGAATCACCTGGACCTGCATCTGGAGTTATAGTATCTGTGAGCCACAGGGACTCAGCAATCTCGCACCCTCGCGATCAAGACTATTTAAGCTTAAAGGAATGATAGGCAGATATATGTGGAGCTGCAGGAAGCGACTAGCATATATGGTGGCTATCTTATACGCAAAAGAGAGCGAGAAGAGGAGGCAAAGCGCGCGCGAGAATCTAGAGAGCAACCTGCGCAAACATTACTCCAACACCGTGTCCACTTCCCGGACTCCACCGGAAAGGGGCCATCACGGTAACACACACGGTTGATTCATTTTAATTAAGTTTAATTCAAATTATCTACAACCGGACATTAACAAATTCCCATCTGCCCATAACCGCGGGCACGGCTTTCGAAAGTTCAATCCCTGCAGGGGAGTCCCAACTTAGCCCATGACAAGCTCTCATGGTTAACGAAGGAATAGACCTCCTCCCAAGACATTCCGATCAGACTCGGTAGCTCGGTAACTCAAGACACTTCGACAGGTTAAAACAAGACCAGCAACACCGCCCGAATGTGCCGACAAATCCCGATAGGAGCTGCACATATCTCTTTCTCAAGGCACACTCAGATAAGCAATCCGTACAACTAAAACCAGCCCTCGAGTTTCCCCGAGGTGGCGCTGCAAGGGGCTCTAGTTTGGACCAACACTCAGAGGAGCACTGACCCGGGGGGGGGGGTAAAATAAGATGACCCTTGAGTCTACAGAACCCAAGGGAAAGAAAAGGCTAGGTGGCAAATGGTAAAACCAAGGTTGGGCATTGCTGGACAAGCTTTAATCAAGGCGAAATATCAAGGGGTTCCCATTATAACCCAACCAAGTAAGGAACGCAAAATCCGGGAACATAACACCGATATGACGGAAACTAGGGCAGCAAGAGTGGAACAAAACACTAGGAGAGAGGCCGAGCCTTCCACCCTTTACCAAGTATATAGATGCATTAAGATAACATAGCAATATAATGATATCCCAACAAGTAAATAAATGTTCCAACAAGGAATGCTTCCAATCTTCACTTGCAACTAGCAATGCTATAAGAGGGGCTGAGCAAAGCGGTAACATAGCCAATCAACGGTTTGTTAGGACAAGGTGGGTTAGAGGTTTGACATGGAAATTGGGAGGCTGACAAGCAAAGGGTAGGCATCGTAGCATTGGCATAGCAAAGAGCGAGCAAACTAGCATAGCAAAGATAGTAGTGATTTCGAGGGTATGATCATCTTGCCTGCAAAGCTGTCAGAGTTGACTGGATCCTCACAAGCAAACTCAACGGGCTCCTCGGTAGTGAACTCGTCTCCCGGCTCTACCCAAACAAGACAAACAAGCAACAAGGATACAATCAACCACGTGCAAGACCAAGTAACAAGATGAAATGATGATATGCTATGCGGGATGCAAAATGCAAGATATGACAGAAAATGCATTAAGCTGGCCTCAACTTCGAATTCCAAGGGTGCCACTGGAAAGATGAGATGAAATCGCTTGAAAACGATATAAAGAACGCCGGAATCGGAGTTACGGTTTGGAAATGGCAAGCGATTCAAAACGGCACCGGTATGCAATTTACAGCAAGTAGGCATCTAAATGCAACGAGATGAACATGCTACAGCCACCAAACATGACAACAAAATACATGGTAGAGATGTACACAAGATGCTTAACAAAAGACTAACACTGAGCCACGGCCAATTCATCCATTATGAGGTTCAAACAAGCATGGCAAAAACGCAAATGCAAAACAGATTCCAGAGTGAAATTAACACTTGTCTGAAATTTCAGATCACGAAGCCCTCTTCAGAGCAGCAAAACAACATGATACATGACCTGATTAAGATAAATAAGAACACGGCATGGAGCTACTCAACAAGCTTAACAAAAGACCCAAAGTGACCTGGGGCCAAAAGGGTTCACAAAATATACTAACGGGCACACGAACATAGCTAAAACACAATCAGTTTTCAGACTTAGTGAAAACTGAGACATGCTGAAATATAACTCACAAGGGCATGTAGACGAGCTCGATACACTCACTACGGTGCAAGTCATGGCAAGGCAAGCATACATCCATTAAGAAGGCACAAAATTCTAGCTAAACATGGCAAGAACAATGGCATAGCATGCACGGATCAACTACAATAACATCGGCAAAATCGCAAATGAGTTGACGATCTACCCAGATTCACCACGAAGCAAAAGTAGAGCTCGATGGACTCAAGCTAGGGTGCTCCATAATTGCAAACAAAGACATGGATGGATAGAGCATAACATGATTAACAAAACTCCTTTACTGATCATCCTCAAAAGAGGCACGGATAACTAGGAAACAAGCTGAACATATGGCATCATGAACTAAATAATCCCAGACTTAGTGAAAACTACAAAGTCCCTGAAAACAGATTTACCGGGTGCCTCACTTTGCAAGCTTGCACAAGTCACCACACACATCCTAAAAATGCATGGGTTGTACCTCTGGAAAGAAGACAAAAATCCTTAACAAAACATATGAATGACTCACAGGCATATCATGCACACAAAAATCATGGCAAAAATGACAAAAGTCTAAGATGAACTAGCAGATCTGACAATTAACTCATGAAGCCTCCTTCTAACAGCATTTTGGGCATCAAGATGAACTCAAATGAAAATGATGCAATGGAATGAAATGATGTACTCGTCGAGGCGAACATTTTGATATGGTATATGTCCAAATCGGAGCTACGGATGCAAAGTTACGGCAGGTCAAAGTAGGCATAAAAATTTAGGGTTTGGAGGGGAAAAGTCAACCGGATCCGAAAATATCTCAGATCTGAGATCCGACGTGCACTGTTCACGCGCGCGGCTCCCGAGGTTCGACGGCACCGGAGCTTGAGGTCGCCGGCCGGGACGGAGGTGGTGGTTAGCGGAGCGGGGCCCGGTCGGAGTTGGCGCGGCTCCCGAGGAGGCGGCGAGGCGGCGGGGGACCCGGCCACCGGAGTTGGCCGCGGAGGCGGCGGGGCGCGGAGAGGGCGGCTGACGCCGGCGCGACGCCGGCGCGTCGGCAGCGGGGAGACGGAGCTGCGGCGGGTGGCGGGGGCGGCCGGCGTTGAGCAGCGAGCGGGAGGCGGCGGCGCGCTGCGCTGGCTCGCGGGGGCCGTCCCCGGGCCTGGTGGGCCGCGGCGGTGGAGGCTGGCGGGAGGCCACGTGGTGGCGCCGGTTGGCTGAGGCGGTGGCGGAGACTTTGTCTGGCGCCGGGCGGACGTGTCCGGCGCGCGGAGATCTATTTGGCTAGGGTTTCGGAGAGGGAGAGATCCGAAAATGGAGGGGTCTATTTATAGGCATAAGTGGAGGTAGGAGAGTCCAAATGAGGTGCGGTTTTTGGCCACGCGATCGTGATCGAACGCTCTAGGACATGGAGCAGAGTTTGGTGGGGTTTTGGGCCAAATTGGAGGGGTGTTGGGCTGCAACACACACGAGGCCTTTTTGGTCCCTCGGTTAACCGTTGGAGTATCAAACGAAGTCCAAATGGTACGAAACTTGACAGGCGGTCTACCGGTAGTAAACCAAGGCCACTTGGCAAGTCTCGGTTCAATCCGGAAATGCTTAATCCCCACACATGAAAGAAAGTTAGAAATGGCCACCGGAGGAGAACGAAGCGCCGGAATGCAAAACGGACAACGGGGAAAATGCTCGAATGCATGAGACGAACACGTATGCAAATGCAATGCACATGATGACATGATATGAGATGCATGAAAACGAAAACAACACACGGAGACAAAGACCCGAACCCAAGGAAATAAATATAACTTAACGCCGGAAACGGCAAGAGTTGGAGTACAAATACGGAAAGTTACATCCGGGGTGTTACAACACTCCACCACTATGAAAAGATCTCGTCCCGAGATCTAGGACTGAAAGAACTCCGGGTACTCAAAACGGAGGTGATCCTCGCGTTCCCAGGTAGCTTCACGGTCGGAATGGTGTGACCACTTGACTTTGAGAAATTTGATTGACTTGTTGCGAGTCTTGCGTTCAGTCTCTTTAAGAATAGCAACTGGGTGCTCACGATAAGAGAGATCTTCTTGGAGCTCAATGTCCTCGAAGTTGACGGTGCGGTCAGGAGTCTTGAAGCACTTTCGAAGCTGAGAGACATGGAACACATCATGAACATTTGCAAAGTTTGAAGGAAGCTCGAGTTGATAGGCGAGGTCGCCTCTCTTGCTGACAATCTTGAAAGGTCCCACGTATCTAGGGGCAAGCTTCCCTTTGATACCGAAGCGACGAGTACCTTTCATAGGAGAGACACGGAGGTAAACATGATCTCCGATCTCGAAAGCCAAATCACGGTGCTTACTATCATAGTAGCTCTTCTGGCGGGATTGGGATGCTTTGTGGTTATCATGAATGACTTTGCACATTTCTTCTGCCTCTGTGATTAATTCATTACCCAGCAGCTGACGTTCACCGATTTCAGACCAGTTGAGAGGGGTACGGCACTTCCTGCCATACAGAATTTCAAATGGAGCCTTGCCCGAACTTGCTTGAAAACTGTTATTGTAGGAGAATTCAGCATAAGGAAGACAATCCTCCCACTTCATGCCGAAGGAGATCACACAAGCCCTGAGCATATCTTCAAGAATTTGGTCGACACGCTCAACTTGACCGCTTGTTTGAGGATGGAAAGCTGTGCTGAAGCGGATGTTAGTGCCCATGGCCTTCTGGAAAGAATCCCAAAACTTCGAGGTAAAAATGCTGCCACGGTCTGAAGATATCACTTGAGGAATACCGTGGAGAGAGACAATACGAGAGGTATAGAGTTCCGCCAATTGAGCTGCAGTGATCGACTCTTTGATAGGCAGAAAATGAGCCACTTTGGTGAGTTTGTCGATGACAACAAATATAGCATCATTGCCACGCTTGGACTTTGCAAACCCAGTCACGAAGTCCATCTCAATGTGGTCAAACTTCCATTCTGGAATGGCAAGAGGTTGGAGGAGACCAGCTGGCCTTTGGTGTTCTGCCTTCACTCTTCTGCAGACATCACATTCATTCACAATTGAGCGATCTCACGCTTCATTCGAGTCCATCAATAAGCTTGCTTGAGGTCCTGATACATCTTCGTGCTCCCAGGGTGGATGGAGAGGAGAGAATTGTGAGCCTCGTTCATGATCACTTTGCGGAGGTCACCTTTGGGCACAACAATATGATCCTCGAAGAAGAGAGTGTCCTTGTCATCAAGGCGGTAGCACTTGTACTTGGACTGACTCTTGGCGATCCCAATCTTCACCTTTTTCACCATAGCATCAAGAAGCTGGGCTTGGCGAATCTGGTCTTCTAAGGTAGGAGAGACTTGAAGGTTGGCGAGGAAACCTTGAGGAACAACTTGCAGATTAAGTTTGCGGAAAGCTTCACAAAGCTCGGGTTGATAAGGCTTAAGAATCAGACTGTTGCAGTAGGCCTTTCTGCTCAAAGCGTCAGCAATCACCTTGGCCTTGCCTGGAGTATACTCAATACTCGGATTATACTCTTGAATCATTTCGACCCATCGAGTTTGCCTGAGGTTGAGATTAGGTTGAGTGAAGATGTACTTGAGACTCTTGTGATCAGTGAAAATGTCCACTTTTCTTCCCAATAGAAGATGTCTCCAAGTCAACAGAGCATGCACAACTGCCGCTAACTCGAGATCATGAGTGGGGTAGTTCTTCTCATTAGGCTTCAACTGGCGAGATGTATAAGCAACAACTTTCTTCTCTTGCATCAAAACTGCACCAAGACCTTGGAGAGAGGCATCACAAAAGACCTCGTATGGCTTGGATTCATCAGGCGGAGTCAGAACTGGAGCAGTGATCAATTTCTCTTTCAAAGTGTTGAAAGCAACATCACACTCCGGAGACCAAACGTACTTGACGTGCTTCTGAAGAAGATTAGAGAGAGGCTTCGCGATCTTAGAAAAGTTTTCAATGAATCTTCGGCAATAGCTTGCGAGACCGAGAAAACTGCAGAGTTGCTTCACGTTCCGAGGAGGTTCCCAATTCACAATAGCAGACACCTTCTCAGGATTCACGGCAATGCCCTTGGCAGAGATGATATGGCCAAGATAAAGAACCTCATCGAGCCAAAATTCACACTTGGAGAACTTGGCATAGAACTGATGTTCTCTGAGCTTATCAAGAACCAAACGCAAGTGTTTGGCATGATATTCCTTGTTCTTCGAGAAAACCAGAATGTCGTCGAGATAGACCAAAACGAAGTCATTGGTGTAGGCATTGAATATGAAATTCATCATGCGAGAGAATGTCGGAGGAGCGTTGGCGAGGCCAAAAGACATGACAGTGTATTCATATGAACCAAAGCTTGTTCTGAATGCTGTCTTGGGAATATCTTCTTCACGAATGCGAATCTGGTGATAACCCATATGGAGATCAAGCTTGGAGAATACTTGGGCACCTTTGAGTTGTTCGAACAGCTCATTGATGTTGGGAAGTGGGTATTTGTTCTTGATGGTCTTCTTGTTCACTGGACGGTAATCAACACAAAGTCGGTCCGTTCCATCCTTCTTCTTCACAAAAAGAACACCACAGCCCCACGGAGACGAACTAGGCCGGATGAGACCCATTCTCTCTTGCTCATCGAGTTGCTTCTTCAGCTCCTTCAACTCTTCAGGTCTGAGCTTGTAAGGACGCTTGCACACAGGTTCCGTAACAGGCTCAAGATCAATAATGAATTCAACTGGCCGGTGCGGAGGCATTCCTGGGAGATCTTCTGGAAAGACGTCTTGATATTCGCAAACGACAGGAATTTGAGAGATAGCATCCAATTCACCCTTCTCATTGAGAGAAAACAGACGGATAGAATCATCCCGAGCGGCAAAGACAATTACATCTTCAGACGAATGAGTCAATTGAATCTGCCTGGCTGCACAATCAAGCTGAGCCTTGTGCTTAGAAAGCCAATCCATTCCGAGAATAAGATCAATATCCGAGTCACCAAGAACATTTGGAGAGGACAGGAACTTATAGTCACCCAAAGTGATAGTAACATCCGGAACGCATACTCGAGATGTCATTTGACGGGCCGGAGAGATGATAGCCAACGGCTTCGGCAACACTTGAGTAACAAAATCATGCTTAGATGCAAAAGGTCTCAACATGAAACAATGCGATGCACCAGTGTCAAAACGAACTTTTGCAGGAATATCATTAACAGGAAGGTTACCCATGATCACATCTGACGAGTCCTCTGCCTGAGCTGCATTCATCAAATTGACCTTGGCAAACTTGGGGTTATGCTTGACCACAGCTGTATTTGCCGGTCTGACAGGAGGAGGAGGAGGAAGACGCCTCTGGTTGAAACACTTGTTGGCATAGTGACCCTTCTGTTGGCACTTGTTGCACGTGACCTCTGAAAGCGGATGGTGATACGGAGCACTCGATCTTGGAGCTTGAGACGAAGTCTTGTTCTGAAAGCCAGGGTTGGGTGGGTGGGAAGAACCACTGCCACCTTTGCTCTTCTGCTGAAACGGCTGACGAAACGGAGGAGGAGGAAGCCAAAACTTCTGCTGCTTGGCCACTTGAATAGAGGAAGAAGGAGTAACATCTCTGACTCGCTTCCTGGAAGCATCACACCTCAACTGAGCAGCCTCTTGCTTCAGTGCCATGTTGTAGAACTCATCGTACCTCAAGGGCTCAAAGAGAACAAGAGCGAGCTGAATATCTTCTCTGAGAGCACTCCTGAACTGGTATATCATGCTCTTCTCATCAGGCACGTCCTGCTTGGCAAAGCGGGCAAGCTTCTGGAACAATTTGTTGTAGTCATAGACAGACAAAGAGCCTTGCTTCAGATTGCAGAATTCCTCACGCTTGCTTTCAACCACACTCTGCGGAATATGATGAGCTCGGAAATCTCGACGGAAATCATCCCAAGTGATAACACGTCCACCTCTGGAATCCTTGTACTGCTGGAACCATTCTGCTGCCTGATCTTTGAGTTGGAAGGAAGCGAACTTCACAAAGTCCTCAGGCCTGACGTTGTTGCACTCGAAATGCTTACACAGATCCACAAGCCAATCGTCATCATCGGTTGCCTCAACACAATTGCTTAAAGTCTTTGGCCCGTTAGCAAGGAACTGGTTGAGTGTAGCAAAGTGACTCTGATTGCTGCCTTGATTCCCTTGACTGCCTTGATTGCGCTCTTGAAGAATTTCATGATCAGCTGAGTGTTTGCATTGGTTGCGGCCATCACAGCTTGCCATGCCTCTGGAGGAGGTGGAGGTGGTGGCGGATCTTGATTGTGGTTCTAACTGGTGCTCTTAGCGGGAGCCATCCTGAAGAGGTTGACCACCGTTAGCACATAGACAGATAAATGAAGCTGAAACCAGCGGAATGAAAATTGCAATATAAAGTCTTCACATCCGAACAAAATGAACGAATGCATTCCTCTTGAAGTGGTCACATATCCATAAATTGAGAAGCCACATAGAATTAAGGTATAGAAATAAATCAACAAGGTACGGATCAAGAACGAATAATCGGTAAGAAATCCCAATCTCAAACCAATATCCGTGGAAGAAGAACTAGACTTACTAGAATTTGTTGGGGAACGTAGCAGAAATTCAAAATTTTCCTACGCGTCACCAAGATCTATCTATGGAGAAACCAGCTACGAGTAGAAGGAGAGTGCATCTACATACCCTTGTAGATCGCTAAGCGGAAGCGTTCAAGTGAACGGGGTTGATGGAGTCGTACTCGTCGTGATTCAGATCACCGATGATCAAGTGCCGAACGGACGGCACCTCCGCGTTCAACACACGTACAGCCCGGTGACGTCTCCCACGCCTTGATCCAGCAAGGAGAGAGGGAGAGGTTGAGGAAGACTCCATCCAACAGCAGCACAACGGCGTGGTGGTGGTGGAGGAGCGTGGCAATCCTGCAGGGCTTCGCCAAGCACCTACGGGAGAGGAGGAGGTGTCACGGGAGGGAGGGAGGCGCCAAGGGCTCAGGTATGGATGCCCTCCCTCCCCTCCACTATATATAGGGGCAGGGGAGAGGGGGGAGGCGCAGCCTTGCCCCCTCCTCCAAGGAAGGGGTGCGGCTAAGAAGGGGGGAGGAGTCCATCCTCCCCAAGGCACCTCGGAGGTGCCTTCCCCCTTTAGGACTCTCCCCTTTTTCCTATATCTTGGCGCATGGGCCTCTAGGGGCTGGTGCCCTTGGCCCATGTAGGCCAAGGCGCACCCCCTACAGCCCATGTGGCCCCCCGGGGCAGGTGGCCCCACCCGGTGGGCCCCCGGGACCCTTCCGATGGTCCCGGTACAATACCGATGACCCCGAAACTTGTCCCGATGGCCGAAACAGGACTTCCTATATATAAATCTTTACCTCCGGACCATTCCGGAACTCCTCGTGACATCCGAGATCTCATCCGGGACTCCGAACAACATTCGGTAACCACATACAAGCTTCCTTTATAACCCTAGCGTCATCGAACCTTAAGTGTGTAGACCCTACGGGTTCGGGAGACATGCAGACATGACCGAGACGTTCTCCGGTCAATAACCAACAGCGGGATCTGGATACCCATGTTGGCTCCCACATGTTCCACGATGATCTCATCGGATGAACCATGATGTCAAGGACTCAATCGATCCCGTATACAATTCCCTTTGTCTAGCGGTATTTTACTTGCCCGAGATTCGATCGTCGGTATACCGATACCTTGTTCAACCTCGTTACCGGCAAGTCACTTTACTCGTTCCGTAACACATCATCCCGTGATCAACTCCTTGGTCACATTGCGCATATGATGATGTCCTACCGAGTGGGCCCAGAGATACCTCTCCGTTTACACGGAGTGACAAATCCCAGTCTCGATCCGCATAAAACAATAGATACTTTCGGAGATACCTGTAGTGCACCTTTATAGTCACCCAGTTACGTTGTGACGTTTGATACACCCAAAGCACTCCTACGGTATCCAGGAGTTACACGATCTCATGGTCAAAGGAAGAGATACTTGACATTGGCAAAGCTCTAGCAAACGAACTACACGATCTTTGTGCTATGCTTAGGATTGGGTCTTGTCCATCACATCATTCTCCTAATGATGTGATCCTGTTATCAACGACATCCAATGTCCATAGCCAGGAAACCATGACTATCTGTTGATCATAACGAGCTAGTCAACTAGAGGCTCACTAGGGACATATTGTGGTCTATGTATTCACACGTGTATTACGATTTCCGGATAATACAGTTATAGCATGAATAAAAGACAATTATCATGAACAAGGAAATATAATAATAATACTTTTATTATTGCCTCTAGGGCATATTTCCAACAGTCTCCCACTTGCACTAGAGTCAATAATCTAGTTCACATCGCCATGTGATTAACACTCACAGGTCACATCGCCATGTGACTAATACCCAAGAGTTTACTAGAGTCAGTAGTCTAGTTCACATCACTATGTGATTAACACTCAATGAGTTTTATGTTTGATCATGTTGCTTGTGAGAGAGGTTTTAGTCAACAGGTCTGAACCTTTCAGATCCGCGTGTGCTTTACAAATCTCTATGTCATCTCCTAGATGCAGCTACCACGCTCTATTTGGAGCTATTCCAAATAACTATTCCACTTGGAGCTATTCTAAATTGTTGCTCCATTATATGTATCCGGTATCTCTACTCAGAGCTATCTGGATAGGTGTCAAGCTTGCATCGACGTAACCCTTTACGACGAACTCTTTTACCACCTCCATAATCGAGAAAATTCCTTAGTCCACTAGTTACTAAGGATAACTTTGACCGCTGTCTGTGAGCCATTCTTGGATCACTCTTGTACCCCTTGACTGACTCATGGCAAGGCACACTTCAGGTGCGGTACTCAGCATGGCATACTGTAGAGCCTATGTCTTAAGCATAGGGGACGACCTTCGTCCTTTCTCTCTTTTCTGCCTAGGTCGAGATTTAAGTCTTAACTTCGTACCTTACAACTCAGGCAAGAACTTCTTCTTTGACTGATCCATCTTGAACACCTTCAAGATCATGTCAAGGTATGTGCTCATTTGAAAGTATTATTAAGCATTTTGATCTATCCTTATAGATCTTGATGCTCAATGTTCAAGTAGCTTAATCCAGGTTTTCTATTGAAAAACACCTTTCAAATAACCCTATATGCTTTTTAGAAATTCTACATCATCTCTGATCATCAATATGTCAACAACATATACTCATCAGAAATTCTATAGTGCTCCCACTCACTTCTTTGGAAATACAAGTTTCTCATAAACTTTGTATAAATCCAAAATCTTTGATCATCTCATCAAAGCGTACATTCCAACTCCGAGATGCTTACTCCAGTCCTTAGAAGGATCGCTGGAGCTAGCATACCTTTTAGCATCCTTAGGATCGACAAAACTTTTCTGATTGTATTGCATACAACCTTTCCTTACGAAAACTAGTAAGGAAACTTATCTTGACATCCATCTGCCAGATTTCATAAATGCAGCTAATGCTAACAAGATTCTGACGGACTTTAAGCATCGCTACGGATGAGAAAATCTCATCGTAGTCAACTCCTTGAACTTGTGAAAAACTTTTCGCCACAAGTCGAGCTTTATGGACGGTGACATTACCATCCACGTCCGTCTTCTTCTTAAAGATCCATTTATCTCAATGGCTTGCCGATCATCGGGCAAGTCCACCAAAGTCCATGCTTTGTTCTGATACATGGATCCTATCTCGGATTTCATGGCTTCTAACCATTTGTCGGAATTTGGGCCCACAAACGCTTCTCCATAGCTCGTAGGTTCATTGTTGTGTAGCAACATGACCTTCAAGACAAGATTACTGTACCACTCTGAAGTAGTACGTATCCTTGTCACCCTACGAGGTTTGGGAGTAACTTGATCTGAAGTTTCATGATCACTATCATAAGCTTCTACTTCAATTGCTGTAGGTGCCACAGGAACAACTTCCTGTGCCCCTGCTACACACTGGTTGAAGTGATGGTTCAATAACCTCATCAAGTCTCCACCATCCTCCCACTCAATTCTTTTGAGAGAAACCTTTCCTCGAGAAAGGACCCGATTCTAGAAACAATTCATATTGCTTTCGGATCTGAATTAGGAGGTATACCCAACTGTTTTGGGTGTCTTATGAAGATGTACTTTATCTGCTTTGGGTTCGAGCTTAATCCTGAAACTTTTTCACATAAGCGTCGCAGCCCCAAACCTTTAAGAAACGACAACTTAGGTTTCTCCAAACCATAATTCATACGGTGTCATCTCATCGGAATTACGTGGTGCCCTATTTAAAGTGAATGTGGTTGTCTCTAATGCCTAACCCATGAACAATAGTGGTAATTCGATAAGAGACATCATGGTACGCACCATATCCAATAGGGTGCAACTATGATGTTCGGACACACCATCACATTATGGTGTTCCAGGCGGTATTAATTGCGAAACAATTTTCACAATGTCTTAATTGTGTGCCAAAACTCGTAACTTAGATATTCATCTCTATGATCATATCATAGACATTTTATCCTCTTGTCACTATGATCTTCTACTTCACTCTGAAATTATTTGAACCATTCAATAATTCAGACTTGTGTTTCATCAAGTAAATATTCTCAACATCTACTCGAATCATCTGTGAAGTAAGAACATAACGATATTCACTGCATGCCTCAGCACTCATTGGACTGCACACATCAAAATGTGTTACTTCCAATAAGTTGCTATCTTGTTCCATCTTACTGAAAACGAGGCTTTTCAGTCATCTTGCCCATGTGGTATGATTTTCATATCTCAAGTGATTCATAATCAAGTGAGTCCAAACGATCCATCTGCATGGAGTTTCTTCATGCGTATACACCGATAGACATGGTTCGCATGTCTCAAACTTTTCTAAAACGAGTGAGTCCAAAGATCCATCAACATGGAGCTTCTTCATGCGTTTTATACCATTATGACTTACATGGCAGTGCCACAAGTAAGTGGTACTATCATTACTATCTTATATCTTTTGGCATGAAAATGTGTATCCCTACGATCGAGATTCAATAAACCATTCAGGTTTAATACTAATCTTGATGGTAGAGGGAGCGTGCGATGTTTGATTATATCAAACTTGGAAACACTTCCAACACATATCGTCAGCTCTCCTTTAGCTAGTCTCCGTTTATTCCGTAGTCTTTTATTTCGAGTTACTAACACTTAGCAACCGAACCGGTATCTAATACCCTGGTGCTACTAGGAGTACTAGTAAAGTACACATTAACATAATGTATATACAATATACTTCTATCGACTTTGCCAGCCTTCTCATCTACCAAGTATCTAGGGTAATTCTGCTCCAGTGGTTGTTCCCTTTATCACAGAAGCACTTAGTCTCGGGTTTGGGTTCAACCTTGGGTTTCTTCACTGGAGCAGCAGCTGAATTGCCATTTCATGAAGTATCCCTTCTTGCCCTTGCCCTTCTTGAAACTAGTGGTTTCACCAACCATCAACAATTGATGCTCCTTCTTGATTTCTACTTTCGCGGTGTCAAACATCACGAATATTTCAAGGATCATCATATCTATCCCTGATATGTTATAGTTCATCACAAAGCTCTAGCAGCTTGGTGGCAATGACTTTGGAGAAACATCACTACCTCATTTGGAAGATCAACTCCCACTCAATTCAAGTGATTATTGCACTCAGACAATCTGAGCACAAGCTCAACGATTGAGATTTTCTCCCTTAGCTTGCAGGCTAAGAGAATCGTCGGAGGTCTTATACCTCTTGACGTGAGCACGAGCCTGAAATCCCAATTTCAGCCCTCGAAACATCTCATATGTTCCGCGACGTTTCGAAAACGTCTTTGGTGCTTCTACTTAAACCATTTAACTGAACTATCACGTAGTTATCAAAACGTGTATGTTCGATGTTCGAAACATCCACAAACGACGTTTGGGGTTCAGCACACTGAGCAGTGCATTAAGGACATAAGCTATCTACTGTCCGCATAATCGCTACTTTCAACTTTCAACTATATTTTCTCTAGGAACATATCTAAAACAGTAGAACTAAAGCGCGAGCTACGACATAATTTGCAAAAAGGTCTTTTGACTATGTTCAAGATAATTAAGTTCATCTTATGAACTCCCACTCAGATAGACATCCCTCTGGTCATCTAAGCGATTACATGATCCGAGTCAACTAGGCCGTGTCCGATCATCACGTGAGACGGACTAGTCATCATCGGTGAACATCTTCATGTTGATCGTATCTACCATACGACTCATGCTCGACCTTTCGGTCTCCGTGTTCCGAGGCCATGTCTGCACATGCTAGGCTCGTCAAGTTAACCCTAAGTGTTTTCCCTGTGTAAAACTGTCTTACACCCGTTGTATGTGAACGTAAGAATCCATCACACCCGATCATCACGTGGTGCTTAGAAGCGACGAACTGTAGCAACGGTGCACAGTTAGGGGAGAACACTTCTTGAAATTAGGTAAGGGATCATCTTATTTACTACCGTCGTCCTAAGTAAACAAGATGCATAAACATGATAAACATCACATGCAATCAAATAGAGTAGTGACATGATATGGCCAATATCATATAGCTCCTTTGATCTTCATCTTCGGGGCTCCATGATCATCTTGTCACCGGCTTGACACCATGATCTCCATCATCATGATCTCCATCATCGTGTCTTCATGAAGTTGTCACGCCAACGACTACTTCTACTTCTATGACTAACGCGTTTAGCAATAAAGTAAAGTAGTTTACATGGCGTTCTTCAATGACACGCAGGTCATACAAAAAATAAAGACAACTCCTATGGCTCCTGCCGGTTGTCATACTCATCGACATGCAAGTCGTGAATCCTATTACAAGAACATGATCAATCTCATACATCACATATATCATTCATCACATCCTTTTGGCCATATCACATCACATAGCATACCCTGCAAAAACAAGTTAGACGTCCTCTAATTGTTGTTGCATGTTTTACGTGGCTGCTATGGGTTTCTAGCAAGAACGTTTCTTACCTACGCTAGACCACAACGTGATATGCCAATTGCTATTTACCCTTCATAAGGACCCTTTTCATCGAATCCGTTCCGACTAAAGTGGGAGAGACTGGCACCCGCTAGCCACCTTATGCACCAAGTGCATGTCAATCGGTGGAACCTGTCTCACGTAAGAGTACGTGTAAGGTCGGTCCGGGCCGCTTCATCCCACAATACCGTCGAAACAAGATTGGACTAGTAACGGTAAGCATATTGAACAACATCAACGCCCACAACTACTTTGTGTTCTACTCGTGCAAAGAATCTACGCAATAGACCTAGCTCATGATGCCACTGTTGGGGAACGTAGCAGAAATTCAAAATTTTTCCTACGAATCACCAAGATCTATCTATGGAGAGACCAGCAACGAGTAGAAGGAGAGTGCATCTACATACCCTTGTAGATCGCTAAGCGGAAGCGTTCAAGTGAACGGGGTTGATGGAGTCGTACTCGTCGTGATTCAGATCACCGATGATCAAGTGCCGAACGGACGGCACCTCCGCGTTCAACACACGTACAGCCCGGTGACGTCTCCCATGCCTTGATCCAGCAAGGAGAGAGGGAGAGGTTGAGGAAGACTCCATCCAACAGCAGCACAACGGCGTGGTGGTGGTGGAGGAGCGTGGCAATCCTGCAGGGCTTCGCCAAGCACCTACGGGAGAGGAGGAGGTGTCACGGGAGGGAGGGAGGCGCCAAGGGCTCAGGTATGGATGCCCTCCCTCCCCTCCACTATATATAGGGGCAGGGGAGAGGGGGGAGGCGCAGCCTTGCCCCCTCCTCCAAGGAAGGGGTGCGGCTAAGAAGGGGGGAGGAGTCCATCCTCCCCAAGGCACCTCGGAGGTGCCTTCCCCCTTTAGGACTCTCCCCTTTTTCCTATATCTTGGCGCATGGGCCTCTAGGGGATGGTTCCCTTGGCCCATGTAGGCCAAGGCGCACCCCCTACAGCCCATGTGGCCCCCCGGGGCAGGTGGCCCCACCCGGTGGGCCCCCGGGACCCTTCCGGTGGTGCCGGTACAATACCGATGACCCCGAAACTTGTCCCGATGGCCGAAACAGGACTTCCTATATATAAATCTTTACCTCCGGACCATTCCGGAACTCCTCGTGACGTCCGGGATCTCATCCGGGACTCCGAACAACATTCGGTAACCACATACAAGCTTCCTTTATAACCCTAGCGTCATCGAACCTTAAGTGTGTAGACCCTACGGGTTCGGGAGACATGCAGACATGACCGAGACGTTCTCCGGTCAATAACCAACAGCGGGATCTGGATACCCATGTTGGCTCCCACATGTTCCACGATGATCTCATCGGATGAACCACGATGTCAAGGACTCAATCGATCCCGTATACAATTCCCTTTGTCTAGCGGTATTTTACTTGCCCGAGATTCGATCGTCGGTATACCGATACCTTGTTCAACCTCGTTACCGGCAAGTCACTTTACTCGTTCCGTAACACATCATCCCGTGATCAACTCCTTGGTCACATTGCGCATATGATGATGTCCTACCGAGTGGGCCCAGAGATACCTCTCCGTTTACACGGAGTGACAAATCCCAGTCTCGATCCGCATAAAACAATAGATACTTTCGGAGATACCTGTAGTGCACCTTTATAGTCACCCAGTTACGTTGTGACGTTTGATACACCCAAAGCACTCCTACGGTATCCAGGAGTTACACGATCTCATGGTCAAAGGAAGAGATACTTGACATTGGCAAAGCTCTAGCAAACGAACTACACGATCTTTGTGCTATGCTTAGGATTGGGTCTTGTCCATCACATCATTCTCCTAATGATGTGATCCTGTTATCAACGACATCCAATGTCCATAGCCAGGAAACCATGACTATCTATTGATCATAACGAGCTAGTCAACTAGAGGCTCACTAGGGACATATTGTGGTCTATGTATTCACACGTGTATTACGATTTCCGAATAATATAGTTATAGCATGAATAAAAGACAATTATCATGAACAAGGAAATATAATAATAATACTTTTATTATTGCCTCTAGGGCATATTTCCAACAGAATTCCCACCTATGAAACTCCCGAACCTTTCCAGTTATGCAATCAGGTGTTGGGGATACAGGGGAAGCATAATATCTCACCCAAACTAGCAAATCCTACATCCAGCTGTATCCATCCTTCAACACATAACCAAGAAACCTTCGGAAACCATCTACCTCAACCTTCGAAAAGCATCCGTTATACAAGTTATGGCGATACTCCCGAACTCCCGCCCCAGTACTGGGTGGCGTCGAGGTTATCTCACCAACGAACTGCATAAAAGAGATTTTTGATGTCGGCGAACATATCTCAAGTATTCCGGAATTGCAACGATAAAATTATGATGACAACACCTCAGAGCTCAACTCCCCGGGACACTTCCACTAAACCCCTGACAGGAGGCACCAAGACAATGTTCTCATCATAAGCCATCGGAACGATTCCAAGATACTCGCGTGATCCTAAATTTTTTTTAGTGAAATTTGAGAAGAGAAGAGTCAAAACTCTACGTCAGGATGCCTTACCAGAGCGATGAGGAGACTGGGAAGTAAAAAGAATTCCTAAGCTCTCTGATATATAATTCCTAAGTGACTCAAAACATTTTTCTAGACACAACTCGGCTGCTAAAACGATCAAGCAATGGGGCTCCTAAGGTCGGGGAAGGCTCTGACTACCAACTTGTAACACCCTCGATGCGACTATAGCTGCCATGTGTCGAGGCACGACTTAGAGACATAATCGCATGGAAGGCATATGTCGCAAGTTAGGCAATCTTCACAACATCCCATGTAATATGAATAATAAAGGGGAGTACATAGTTGGCTTACACTCGCCACGTTTATCAAGACGTTGAATAACATTACATCATCCAAAACACTCATGGCCCGACTGCGGTGCCAAAATAGAAGAGAACCCAACAAGCGACACGGTCCCAATCATCCCCAACTGGGCACCACTACTGATCGTCAGGAAAAGACACGTAGTAACGCTGAGAGTCCTCGTCGAACTCCCACTTGAGCTCGTACTCGTCACCTGGAGCGGAATCACCTGGACCTGCATCTGGAGTTATAGTATCTGTGAGCCACAGGGACTCAGCAATCTCGCACCCTCGCGATCAAGACTATTTAAGCTTAAAGGAATGATAGGCAGATATATGTGGAGCTGCAGCAAGCGACTAGCATATATGGTGGCTATCTTATACGCAAAAGAGAGTGAGAAGAGGAGGCAAAGCGCGTGCGAGAATCTAGAGAGCAACCTGCGCAAACATTACTCCAACACCGTGTCCACTTCCCGGACTCCGCCGGAAAGGGACCATCACGGTAACACACACGGTTGATTCATTTTAATTAAGTTTAATTGAAATTATCTACAACCGGACATTAACAAATTCCCATCTTCCCATAACCGCGGGCACGGCTTTCGAAAGTTCAATCCCTGCAGGGGAGTCCCAACTTAGCCCATGACAAGCTCTCATGGTCAACGAAGGAATAGACCTCCTCCCAAGACATTCCGATCAGACTCGGTATCTCGGTAACTCAAGACACTTCGACAGGTTAAAACAAGACCAGCAACACCGCCCGAATGTGCCGACAAATCCCGATAGGAGTTGCACATATCTCTTTCTCAGGGCACACTCAGATAAGCAATCCGTACAACTAAAACCAACCCTCGAGTTTCCCCGAGGTGGCGCTGCAAGGGGCTCTAGTTTGGACCAACACTCAGAGGAGCACTGGCCCGGGGGGGGGGTAAATTAAGATGACCCTTGAGTCTGCAGAACCCAAGGGAAAGAAAAGGCTAGGTGGCAAATGGTAAAACCAAGGTTGGGCATTGCTGGACAAGCTTTAATCAAGGCGAATATCAAGGGGTTCCCATTATAACCCAACCGCGTAAGGAACGCAAAATCCGGGAACATAACACCGATATGACGGAAACTAGGGCGGCAAGAGTGGAACAAAACACTAGGCGAGAGGCCGAGCCTTCCACCCTTTACCAAGTATATAGATGCATTAAGATAACATAGCAATATAATGATATCCCAACAAGTAAATAATTGTTCCAACAAGGAACGCTTCCAATCTTCACTTGCAACTAGCAACGCTATAAGAGGGGTTGAGCAAAGCGGTAACATAGCCAATCAACGGTTTGTTAGGACAAGGTGGGTTAGAGGTTTGACATGGCAATTGGGAGGCTGACAAGCAAAGGGTAGGCATCGTAGCATTGGCATAACAAAGAGCGAGCAAACTAGCATAGCAAAGATAGTAGTGATTTCGAGGGTATGATCATCTTGCCTGCAAAGCTGTCAGAGTTGAGTGGATCCTCACAAGCAAACTCAGCGGGCTCCTCGGTAGCGAACTCGTCTCCCGGCTCTACCCAAACAAGACAAACAAGCAACAAGGATACAATCAACCACGTGCAAGACCAAGTAACAAGATGAAATGATGATATGCTATGCGGGATGCGATGCGGGATGCAAAATGCAAGATATGACAGAAAATGCATTAAGCTGGCCTCAACTTCGAATTCCAGGGGTGCCACTGGAAAGATGAGATGAAATCGCTTGAAAACGATATAAAGAACACCGGAATCGGAGTTACGGTTTGAAAATGGCAAGCGATTCAAAAACGACACCGGTCTGCAATTTACAGCAAGTAGGCATCTAAATGCAACTAGATGAACATGCTACAGCCACCAAACATGACAACAAAATACATGGCAGAGATGTACACAAGATGCTTAACAAAAGACTAGCACTGAGCCACGGCCAATTCATCCATTATGAGGTTCAAACAAGCATGGCAAAAACGCAAATGCAAAACAGATTCCAGACTTAGTGAAATTAACACTTGTCTGAAATTTCAGATCACGAAGCCCTCTTCGGAGCAGAAAAACAACATGATACATGACCTGATTAAGATAAATAAGAACATTGCATGGAGCTACTCAACAAGCTTAACAAAAGACCCAAAGTGACCTGGGGCCAAAAGGGTTCACAAAATATACTAACGGGCACACGAACATAGCTAAAACACAATCAGTTTTCAGACTTAGTGAAAACTGAGACATGCTGAAATATAACTCACGAAGGCATGTAGACGAGCTCGATACACTCACTACGGTGCAAGTCATGGCAAGGCAAGCATACATCCATTAAGAAGGCACAAAATTCTAGCTAAACATGGCAAGAACAATGGCATAGCATGCACGGATCAACTACAATAACATCGGCAAAATCGCAAATGAGTTGACGATCTACCCAGATTCACCACGAAGCAAAAGTAGAGCTCGATGGACTCAAGCTAGGGTGCTCCATAATTGCAAACAAAGACATGGATGGGTAGAGCATAACATGATTAACAAAACTCCTTTACTGATCATCCTCAAAAGAGGCACGGATAACTAGGAAACAAGCTGAACATATGGCATCATGAACTAAATAATCCCAGACTTAGTGAAAACTACAAAGTCCCTGAAAACAGATTTACCGGGTGCCTCACTTTGCAAGCTTGCACAAGTCACCACACACATCCTAAAAATGCATGGGTTGCACCTCTGGAAAGAAGACAAAAATCCTTAACAAAACATATGAAGGACTCACAGGCATATCATGCACACAAAAATCATGGCAAAAATGACAAAAGTCTAAGATGAACTAGCAGATCTGACAATTAACTCATGAAGCCTCCTTCTAACAGCATTTTGGGCATCAAGATGAGCTCAAATGAAAATGATGCAATGGAATGAAATGATGTACTTGTCGAGGCGAACATTTTGATATGGTATATGTCTAAATCGGAGGTACGGATGCAAAGTTACGGCAGGTCAAAGTAGGCATAAAAATTTAGGGTTTGGAGGGGAAAAGTCAACCGGATCCGAAAATATCTCAGATCTGAGATCCGACGTGCACTGTTCACGCGTGCGGCTCCCGAGGTTCGACGACACCGGAGCTTGAGGTCGCCGACCGGGACGGAGGTGGTGGTCGGCAGAGCAGGGCCCGGCCGGAGTTGGCGCGGCTCCCGAGGAGGCGGCGAGGCGGCGGG
>NC_041382.1:567073679-567090878 GCF_002162155.2 Triticum dicoccoides | reverse complement strand
AGGCTGGCGGGAGGCCACGTGGCGGGCGCCGGTTGGCTGAGGCGGCAGCAGAGACTTTGTCCGGCGCCGGGCGGACATGTCCGGCGCGCGGAGATCTATTTGGCTAGGGTTTCGGAGAGGGAGAGATCCGAAAATGGAGGGGTCTATTTATAGGCATAAGTGGAGATAGGAGAGTCCAAATGAGGTGCGGTTTTCGGCCACGCGATCGTGATCGAACGCTCTAGGACATGGAGCAGAGTTTGGTGGGTTTTTGGGCCAAATTGGAGGGGTGTTGGGCTGCAACACGCACGAGGCCTTTTCGGTCCCTCGGTTAACCGTTGGAGTATCAAACGAAGTCCAAATGGTACGAAACTTGACAGGCGGTTTACCGGTAGTAAACCAAGGCCGCTTGGCAAGTCTCGGTTCAATCCGGAAATGTTTAATCCCCACACACGAAAGAAAGCTAGAAATGGCCACCGGAGCAGAACGAAGCGCCGGAATGCAAAACGGACAACGGGGAAAATGCTCGAATGCATGAGACGAACACGTATGCAAATGCAATGCACATGATGACATGATATGAGATGTATGAAAACGAAAACAACACACAGAGGCAAAGATCCGAACCCGAGGAAATAAATATAACTTAACACCGGAAACGGCAAGAGTTGGAGTACAAATAGGGAAAGTTACATCCGGGGTGTTACAACGATGTCGTCGGGGAAAAGGCTCTGGTTGGGCAGCGGTGACATGGCGGACGGAGGAGGATGGGGTTTCGCCGCTGGAGCGGAGAGGTTATGGCGGCCTGGGATCTCGAATGGCGAAAAGGGGGTGATGGGAGGGGGTGAAGCATGACTTAGGAACGCGCTTGTCCAAAATGTAGGGTGTGTTACAAAAGTACCCCCCACCGATTTGAAATAGCGGTGCTTTCGGCTCAGGGTTAGAAGGGGGATTTCACGTGTCGGGATTTGGCAGCTGGAGGGAGTTTTCGCGCGCGTTGTAATTTCGGGATAGTAAGGCGCGGCTTGTGAAGGCTGGCGGGAGGCCACGTGGCGGGCGCCGGTTGGCTGAGGCGGCAGCGGAGACTTTGTCCGGCGCCGGGCGGACATGTCCGGCGCGCGGAGATCTATTTGGCTAGGGTTTCGGAGAGGGAGAGATCCGAAAATGGAGGGGTCTATTTATAGGCATAAGTGGAGATAGGAGAGTCCAAATGAGGTGCGGTTTTCGGCCACGCGATCGTGATCGAACGCTCTAGGACATGGAGCAGAGTTTGGTGGGTTTTTGGGCCAAATTGGAGGGGTGTTGGGCTGCAACACGCACGAGGCCTTTTCGGTCCCTCGGTTAACCGTTGGAGTATCAAACGAAGTCCAAATGGTACGAAACTTGACAGGCGGTTTACTGGTAGTAAACCAAGGCCGCTTGGCAAGTCTCGGTTCAATCCGGAAATGTTTAATCCCCACACACGAAAGAAAGCTAGAAATGGCCACCGGAGCAGAACGAAGCGCCGGAATGCAAAACGGACAACGGGGAAAATGCTCGAATGCATGAGACGAACACGTATGCAAATGCAATGCACATGATGACATGATATGAGATGTATGAAAACGAAAACAACACATAGAGGCAAAGACCCGAACCCGAGGAAATAAATATAACTTAACACCGGAAACGGCAAGAGTTGGAGTACAAATAGGGAAAGTTACATCCGGGGTGTTACAATGATGTCGTCGGGGAAGAGGCTCTGGCTGGGCAGCGGTGACATGGCGGACGGAGGAGGATGGGGTTTCGCCGCTGGAGCGGAGAGGTTATGGCGGCCTGGGATCTCGAATGGCGAAAAGGGGGTGATGGGAGGGGGTGAAGCATGACTTAGGAACGCGCTTGTCCAAAATGTAGGGTGTGTTAGAAAAGTACCCCCCACCGATTTGAAATAGCGGTGCTTTCGGCTCAGGGTTAGAAGGGGGATTTCACGTGTCGGGATTTGGTAGCTGGAGGGAGTTTTCGCGCGCGTTGTAATTTCGGGATAGTAAGGCGCGGCTTGTGAAGGCGCCAATTTTGGGAGCATGCTATCTGAATTTTCGGGATATAACAAGACGCGTGTTGAATTTCAGGGACAAGCCTAATGTGTCGTAATATTGTACTTGTACGTACCAAATCAATTCGCACTTCCCTCAACCAAAAAGAAAACGAAAAAATAAAACTATTCACACCACACAAAGAGAGAGTCTTGCCCCGTTTTACTATACAAATGATATTCAAAGCTACTCCCTCCTTCCATCTATATAGGGCCTAATGCGTTTTTTGATGCTAACTTTGACCAAATATTAGAGCAATGACATGCAACTTACACAAAGCACACCATTAAATTCGTCTGTGAAAGGTTCTTTTAATGATATAATTTTCACATTGTGCATGTCATGTACTATTAATATTGTCAATAGTCAAAGGCGGTCTTAAAAATCTCATTACGCCCTATGTAGATGGAAGGAGGGAGTATGAATCCATGTTATGTCCAATTAATTTTTTTCGCTTGCTGTATAATGCATGTAACCTACTCATACCAACATTTTAGTGCAGTCCAAATGTCTATACTACCGCTGCAATTTGAACTAAATTTGAATTCGTTTCTCTATTTCAATAAGAATCTACAATCAAGATTGTTGCCAACTTCAACCATCAAAGTTTCCTTGCTATGCAGGATGGCAGGCACACCATCATCAACAACTCCGTTTTTTATAAGAGTAGAGATAAAATATATTAAATGTAGTATACCATGTTCATAACCACACCATGTTTATCACCGTTATATATACACACATCCGTTGGTTTTAAACACTATGATAAATTCTTCAAATATCCGAATTCGCTTTTTATAATGAAGTATATATGATCTCTATTCGTCTTTTACACCCACACAACCCTCTTATCTTTGTAGCTAGCGCTAACTTTCTCTTGTGCATTGACACGCCCGCATCCCTCTCACCCCCTCAGCATTCTCTAGCTTCATCGCGCAAATTCGTGTTTTCACTTTAGGTCGTTCACCCACGGTGTGTGTAGGCCCCCCAGCTCCTTCTTTACGGCACACATCGATCAATATGCCTCTCTAGCCAGGTGTGCCTAGCACAAACACAAGCTTCCCCTCTTCTCTTGTCACCGTCCATGCCTCACTCCCACCACTCTTTTCATCGTTCTCGTACTCGCACACTCCTCCCCCTCGATATAGTATGCCTCTCGTACCACCTCCTACATGCATCCTTCTCTCTCTATCCTTCTCCTCATGCCTCATTTGCTTCTAACACACACATGCATGTATACCGATCGATCTCCCAACATATACCTAGATCGACTTTAACTACCCCCCATCGATCGACGTACCTCACAAGTTATGTATCTCCTTTCTCTTACAAAGGGCGATTGATCTTCCTATGTAGTTACGTCTGCTTACCACAGCCACATCGTCCCCCCTCATCATTCGTACATGCCTCCTGACCCGTCTCTCACACGCACATGCACAGACAACAAGCAGCCATCTCCTCTCTTATTGATATTGCGGGCGTGCCCTCTGTTTGTCTAGCAAGCCTATCCCACCATTTGTTAGAAGCAACTCCACTACCACCCCCTCCAACACTCTAGCTCTGTCTCTCTCCCAACCTTATTCATCTCCCGCACATATGCATGGATGCCGATCGATCTCCCTTAATACATGACACAGATCGATCTCCTTAATACATGAGGTAGGCCTCTCTCCTCCACACATATACCAGCCATTGTACCTCTATAGTTAATTGGGCCTCCCTCTTCCCCCACCACACACCGATAGTCGAGCGCTACAGGTAGGTATCCATGCCATAGAGACAAACTACACATGTCCCATCTCACATTCCAGTAGGCCAGCCACTCTATATCTTTGACGTGGGCACACACAAATTCGATGGCACTCTTTATCGATCGCGCGCGCGCGCATACACACACACACATCATCCCTCTGTTCGATTCTATAGACACCTCAAGCCGATGATACCTCCACTCTCTTCTCGTGGATCGCCCCCTCTATATATATGTTATATCCAGGACTCTATTTCACACACATTGCATATGTTAAATTTTTTGATTACCCCCCCCCCCCAAAACTCTCAAGAACCCACACATTATATCTATCTAGGTTTGTATCTCTCTCACACAACCCCACGTAGGTGGTGTAAGTATACAAGAAGAGAATAGGTGCACCGTGCAGTACTCACGCTTCGTGCCCAGCCACACCCACGTGGGTACACGGTGGAGCTCATTTCTTTAGGAAATGGCAGCCCACGTGCTAATTTGAACGCCTGTAGCGGTTGTTTATCTAGGGAGGTCGTGTACCACGCGTGCATGAAACAAAGTTCGACTTGACGCGTTGCCGCGTTATTTTTAAATAAAGTTATAGCGCTCAATGGCACGTACACAGAATATAAAACGATTTTTATGGAGGAAAAGGTAGTCCACTCTTCAGAGTATCTCACACAAGGCTCCGGTGGCCTCTCTCTCTCTCTCTCTCTCACCGTTGGTCACAGATCCGTCCGCATCCCGTCCGCCGGGGGAAAGGGAGTGCGATGGCCTCTCTCTCTCACCGTTGGTCACTGATCCGGCCGCATCCCATCCGCCTGGGGAAAGGGTGTGCGGTGGCCTCTCTCTCTCTCTCAACCTTGGTCACTGATTCGGCCACATCCCATCCGCCGGGGGAAAGGAAGGAAGTGCATCATTTCTTTGTTCGACGGCGCCGAGGCAGCATGTCCCGATCTGCGGTACAGGCCGTTCTCTCTGACGAAGCTCTGGCGCGGCAGAGCCTACGCCACCTGCTCGCAGATTTCGCCCGCCGCCGCTCACCTAGTTACATCCCGACGACCTCCAAGTATCCCCTCCGGCCTTGCTCCACTGCCCGTTTTTGCACGTCGCTGCATGTGGATCTTCCATAGTTCTTTGCCCAAAACGTAGCTCATTCGACGTACTTTCCATATTGCATTCTCGTCCTCACACCGTTTTAGGCAAACACAACCGTGTTGTTATCTTCCCTTAGGACATGGAATATGCTTCTTTTTTGTCGTCGCATGTGTCATCAACTGTTATTGGCCAGTAATTGTTTCCTTTCTACCTATTTTTTGCAAACAGGGCTATCCATTTCACCTCGTTGCTATTGCGACCTTTTGATGAACTGCACAAATCACTTTTTTCTTAAGAATGTTTTGCGTAGTTGTACTAAAATGTCACACGGGCAACGTCTCTACATTTCAGTGCGACTGCACAAAGGGAGATTGGTTTTGCTCTATCCTCCTCATCCAACTCCGAGCCTAATCTTCTCCAACTAGTTAGTCTTAAGAGAGACCGCAAAGGTGACCGGCTTCTATTTGTGTGTTTATTGTTTCATCAACAATCCTCTATTATTGTAATCACACTTGATATCTTTGGAACAGAGACGCTCAGCTCTATTTTAGTGGAACTGCACAAAATGATCGGAATGTTGCATGCTCCAGACAGCTACTTTTTTTCCCAACATGCCTTGTTGATTTAGACAGAGCTGGGGGATGTTGCTGCCAATGAAGGCATGGATCAATTTTAATTTAACACCTTCTCACAACTTTGTCTTCAGTTGTGATGTAATTATTAGCTCTGATCTGCTAATCATTGACATGCATTAGCAAGGAAGTTAGTTTTTTATTGTTTCCGAAAGAGCATCGATGGCAAGACACGCGAAACAAAAGCTGAAAGCTCACACCATTGTACAATTTCATGTCGCTGGAAAATTATTTGTATAGTACGTCAATTATGTAAACAAATGATGGAAGCTTGATAGCATTGCCAGAAGCCTCTTCATCATCCGGGTCCATGTGCCATGCACGAAATTATACTCCTTCGTTCCTAAATATTTGTCTTTTTACAAATTTCAAACGGGCATATTTTAGAGTGTAGATTCACTCATTTTGCTTTGTATGTGTACTCCCTCCGTTCCTAAATATTCTATTCGTCTTAACAGAGATTTCAACATATTTTAGAAAGACAAATACTCCGGAGTATATTTAAGAACCGAGGGGGTAGGGCACAACTGCATGGGAGACTCAGCCCGGTCGTTGCGCCGCATTAATAGTGAGTAATGAGCAGTCAAATCATAAGCCTCACCTTTCCCATTGTAAGTTGCTCTGAGGAAGCAACCATCAATACGCTCTTCTTTGAATCCGCTCATACTACTCCATCTGTCACTGTTTATACAACGCGCTTCAGAAAAAAGAAAAAAATCTGTGGGACCAAGGCGATTAGCGATCGGCCTGAAAAATAGCATTGGTAGTTATAGCACGGCGTCTATTACTAGAGGGAATAATGCGTACACACATGCATGCAGTGCTTCCACCCCGGGTACACACATGCATGCACTCCGTAGTAGTACAATACATGGAGAGAAAATTGTGGACTTGATTGCGGTTACCACGCCCTAATTAATTGAGCATTAAACCAAACACGTCTAAAGTCTCTGTGGTGGTGGAAATGCATTGAGAGAAATGCATCATAATGAAGCGCGCCCTGTAAACTGTGATGGAGGGTGGAGTAGTATGAAGGTGCAAAACCAAGTACGCGTACTAGTACTGCGCTTGGCTCTTCGCCCCTTCGTGAAGTCGAACAATGATGGTACTCCGCATGTTGGGTACTATAGTGTATGCCTCTGACAATCTGACACCGGATGGACTGATGCATGTCCACCGAGGGTAGGTTGCATTAGTCAAAAGGCGTAAGCAAGCTTCACCTTGTCCTGCAAGCTTCTCCTCATTCTGCGAGTTGACGGGACACACCAAAAAGTAGTGCTAGTCCATACTCCCTCCTTTCCGGTTAATATGGCTTAATCTTTTTGCGGGTAAATGAGAGATCTTTATTCATATATAAGCATTCTTAGGATGATCAGCCAAGACACTGGTCACTAGGAAGCCAAAAAAAGAAGTAGGAAGCGAGGTGTTTCATCAAGCCAGCTCTTGGCCACATTCAAAGTGCAGCAAGCACGGTTCGCACGAAGATGCGCCGCAAGGTTTGCTGACCTGTTTACATGCTGAATAACAAAAAAAGAGGAAATATTACTGAGCGCTACTATTTGTAATAGGATATGAGCCAGAATTAAGCGAGAATTGTGGCGAGTGTTCCATGCAATCAACTTCCATTATCACATGCGAGAACCCTCGAAGAGAACCAAATGTGTTGAAGATTGCTTTATCACATTTTAAAATTATAAGAAGAGTGTAGACGCTCCTCCATCCGGTTCCTAGTAGTATAGTGTAGTATGCTTCTGGCAATCTGACACCGAATTAACTGTTGCACGTCCACTGCCTGAGCGAGGGGGAGCTTGCATTAGTCAAAAGTTTCTCCTTGTCCTGTGAGCCACCGCGCGCAAGCTTCTCCCGTCCTACAACCTTCTCCTCGTTCGGCAAGTTGACGGGACACAGCAAAGTAATGCTAGTCCATGCTGCCTCCTCTCCGGTTAACATGGCTTAATTTCAAACGAGATAAATACACTATCTATCACTGTATATATTTGTAAAAATACGGTCAGTGGACTTCATAATACGCTCATTGCGCTCAATATATATATTTTCCGGTGTTCATATGGTCACTAGCTCACCCTAACCGAGTGTGTGTGTGCATGCACGTGTAGGTTGAGCACTTGAGCGTCACCGTGTGTGTTCCCTCGTGTGCTCGGACATGCATGCATTAGGGCGTCACGCGCGTTTTTGCATCCATGTGTACGTGTGGCTGTTGCATACACGTAGGGGGAGTATGTGTAGGGGCCACTAAGGAGCAGTCAAATCACACAGTAAGTTAGTCAGAAGAAGCAACCATCATTTCACTCTTGAATGACACGTACGCAATATAAAATGGTTGATATGGAGAGAAAAAGAAAACCACTATATATACACTAGCAGGAGCCTAAGCTACAAGCCTTCTTGCTTAGGTTGCTCTCTTCACAAGCATAGAACGATGGGCCTGATCCCACAGCTGGGGGAAGGGAACAATGTTCTGCGTAGACGCGGTCGACATAGGCGAGGGAGAAAACCCACAGTCGGTGCGTCCCAATCGGGGGTCACCGCGGTATGGGACGATGCCGCGTCCCAACCGCCCTTCTAGCTACAGCCCGACGTCCCAGGTAGTCCATCTTCCTTTTGGAGCCGGCTTGCTCCACTACCGTAGCTCCATCTCCATGTCGATCTTTCTCTACTTCTACAGGCTTCTACTTGTGATGAGTTTATGTCTCATGAACTAGTGCCAGTACTATTATTCTAATCACACTTCTTCAATATCTTTGCCATCAGGGATGCTCAGGTCAATTTTAGTGGAACTGCACAAAAGCATCGTATGATCTGAGGGTGCCAGCTATCTTTCCTTCGACAGGTTCTACCTGGCCAGGAAATTAAATCATGTTTAGGGTTTAGGGTTTAAGTCGTAGTGACCCCATCAGTAGTTTTTCTTTCGTACACGCTCTCACAACTTTTTTCTTTAGTTGTGAAGTAAATATTGGCTATGATCTGTGAATCATTGAGATGCATCAGTATGCATGTTAGTTTTCCTTTGTATTTGATGGAATGTTGTAACGGGGCAACCTTGGAATAGGAATGAAAATGGAGTGGAAAAGTTTCCGTTTTTCCGGAGAAAAAATGGAAACAGAGAGAAACCAACGTTTCATTTTGTTGGATCGCGCCATCGAGCAAAACCAACGTTTAAATCACGTCTGTCGTGTTCATGTCTCACACGGTCGCTCGGCATGCCACTCACCGCAAACCGAGTAGTATACCATAACTTTCCCGCTTCCTTGTCGATGGATCGCGCCATGGAGTACTAGCACTAATAGAAGAGATTGGCGAGTTGGGGGAGGACAGCTAGCTGTAGCACGGACTCCCAAGAACTTTTTACATGCATGTTGTAGCCGGCTATTACGAACTTTGAACGCGGAGCAGCCGCATGCACCCGGAAGCGGCGCGTGCAACGCTCTCTCGGCCGGCGTGCCGCTTCATTATCGTCGCCAGTGAAAGGTCGCGTCCGCTCTAGCTAGGCATGAATGCGGCACTAACCTTTTGGGCAGGAAGCACGCGCGGGTGATGAAGAGGGTTCGGGTTGGTCAGGACCGGCCGTGGCAGCGGTCCGGACGTGCGCAAACAAGAGATGCTGTATGTTAATATTGCTATATAATTAACAATGTAAATAATGTGCCAGTTGGACAAATATGATTGGAGATGGAGATGGAAATGGAATTTTACGTAAACACGGATATGCATGTCTATGTCTATGTGTGTGTGCGCGACGACTCTCGCGACCTGGAAGCGGGGGTGTGTTTTTGATCGAGTTTTCTTTCTTGGTACGTTAGAAAAATCAGTTTGTCTAATTCACATCTAGATGTTATTTAAGGATATCACATCTAAGCTCCCGCAAGTATATAATGTAGCAACAAGAAACAAAAAAAACTAGGAAAAGACCATAAACAGAGTGGACATCAACTTATATGTGACATAACTATGTCACATCTAGATGTGTCCTAGACAGACCCTTAAAAAATTGTCCGCCAGTTTTTGTTTCTTTTTTCCGGGAACGCGCGTGTTCTATTTAAAACCACTGCTATGGAGAGATTTTTTTACTCCATTATAGCCTCTTGTTTGATAGAGTTTCTCGCATCTCGCTCTCTCACCCTCTCCATATCAAAACAAGATGACAGTGTCCACTGTATCTCTCTCCTCACCGGTGGTCACAGATCCGGCCGAATCCCGTCCGCTATGGGAGGTGAGGAGGTGCAGCATTGACGTTGTCGCCGTCGGTGAAGGAGGAAGCCGATGCGCACCATCCTCTCGAAGCCTGCGCTGGTGCGGACGAGGATCCTCCGCGCCCTTGTTCGCTACTGTCGTATGGGCAGATCCCGCCCGCCCGCCTAAGCGACATCTCGCCCACCTGAGGTATAACTTCTTGTACTTGTCCAGCTCCCCAGGTCGCTGCGTGCGGGTTTTCTTCTATGTGACTACTCCCCAGCTCCCCATGCATAGTAGCTAGGGTTCGTCAGCTGGTCCAACATCACCTACTACTATTATAGAGGAAATGCCACTCAAAAAGTTGTCCTGATTTATGCCTCGGTGGAGGTATACATGTTGTTTCGACAAATAGTACATGGTGGTTGTGCGGTCATTGTCCATATGGTGGTAGTACTATCACTGGTTAAATGAAGAAATGTTTTTTTTCTCGGGTATCCTGGTTTAGTTCTCATCAAGATAGTATGATGCTTCTGTTTGTTGGTGTACTTTTCATTAATTCTTATTGACAATTGAGATGTCGTTGCTAACCATCTTTTATCTTGGTCGTCTCATGAAAGGTCAGTACATGCCTTCATCCACATGATTGTGCAGTGTGCTTTGAGATGTTGTGCTACTTGTATTGGTACTTTTTTAAATAAATGATGAATTGAAGCTATTGTATTGCTGTCTTTTCCCATTAAGTAGTGAACAAAAATGGGACCAACCCAGACATGATGCTTGTTGCTTTGTTACAACAAATTCAGCATCACCCCCTTTATAAGCAAGTAATTGATGCCACTCTCAAAATTAACTATTGAATCTTATTTCAAAACTGCAACACTTTTTAGAGATTGGCGGGATTACCATTTTTTGTGGCCGCATGTTTCATCCTCCTTTATTAGCCAGTAATTGATTCCTTTTTTGCCTCTGTTTAAACAGGGATATATATTCAACTTGTTGCTATTGCGACATTTTGCTTCGCTACGCGAAGCACTTTGCTTGATTTCAGTGCAACTGCACAAAACGAGATTGGATTTCCTATTCGTGTTGGCAGATTTGTATTTTATCGTTGTTGGTCTCATGAAAGGTCAGTACAGGCCTTCATCCACATGATTGTGCAGTGTGCTTTGAGATGTTGTGCTACTTGTATTGGTACTGTTTTAAATAAATGTTGAATTGAAGCTAGTGTATTGTTGTCTTTTCCCATTAAGTAGTGAACAAAAATGGGACCAACCCAGACATGATGCTTGTTGCTTTGTTACAACAAATTCAGCATCACCCCCTTTATAAGCAAGTAATTGATGCCACTCTCAGAATTAACTACTGAATCTTATTTCAAAACTGCAACACTTGTTAGGGATTGGCGGGATTACCATTTTTGTGGCCGCATGTTTGATCATCCTTTATTAGCCAGTAATTGATTCCTTTTTTGCCTCTATTTAAATAGGGATATCTATTCAACTTATTGCTATTGCGACATTTTGCTTCACTACGCGAAAAACTTTGCTTGATTTTAGTGCAACTGCAAAAAACAAGATTGGATTTCCTATTTGTGTTGGCAGATTCATATTTTATCGTTGTTGGTCTCATGAAAGGTCAGTACAGGCCTTCATCCACATGATTGTGCAGTGTGCTTTGAGATGTTGTGCTACTTGTATTGGTACTGTTTTAAATAAATGTTGAATTGAAGCTATTGTATTCCTGTGTTTTCCCATTAAGTAGTGAACAAAAATGGGACCAACCCAGACATGATGCTTGTTGCTTTGTTACAACAAATTCAGCATCACCCCCTTTATAAGCCAGTAATTGATGCTACTCTCAGAATTAACTACTGAATCTTATTTCAAAACTGTAACACTTGATAGGGATTGGCTGGATTACCATTTTTGTGGCTGCATGTTTCATCCTCCTTTATTGGCCAGTAATTGATTCCTTTTTTGCCTCTGTTAAAACAGGGATATCTTTTCAACTTGTTGCTATTGCGACATTTTGCTTCACTTAATTTTGGTGGAAATGCACAAAATGAGACCGGATTTCCATATATGTGTTGAGATCTCTGTGAGATCTTCCTCACGAGTTGTTTCAAATCTTGGTCCTGAATGGTCAGTACCGACCTTCCTCCGAATTAACTACTGAATCTTAGTTCAGAACTGCAAACACTTGTTAGGGATCGGCAGGAGTACCATTTCTGTTAGGGATCGGCCGGAGTACATGTTTAAGAAATGTATTGTTCAGATAATGTCTCTGTTATTATATATATCAGTTACAGACTTACAGTGTTTTACAAATGGTACTATCCTGCTTTGTAGTTCTTTCTACATGTCTAACCAAGGTATTGTTAAGATAATGTCTCTGTTAAAATGAATCAGTCGCATTGTTTTAGGAATGATACTTTTTTGCTTTTTCGTTCTTTATACATCTTGAAACAAGGCATTGTTAAGATAATGTCTCAGTTAATATGAATGAATCACACTGATTGAGAATTGCTACTCTCCTGCTTTGTTTCCCATTAAGATAAGGTAGATCGGTAGATGTTTTTCTTCTGGGAGTACAAGTCATCAACCGTTATTTCTCAGTAATTGTTTCCCTTATACCTTTTGTTGCTTACAGGGATATCAAAATTAAAGCTTGGTTTTATTCCGACTTCGATTTTAGTTCAGCTGCACAAAAGGAGCCAATGTGTCCAAGGCAAACTACTGCATTACTGGGTCCAGTTGGTCGTTCCACTTTATAGAAAGAAGCAGTCACTGTTTGCGCTACATTACAGAAGGAATGACCTAGAAGCTTTACAGAGTATTATTAGACACTGGTGACATGACTAGTCTGCAGAGACCATTGGCAATTTAACAACACATGGAGGGCCTCCACGATCATAGGCATTACATATTTTGAATGGGAAAAGCTTGTCAAAGTTTAATCATTGATGTTAGCAAGAAGCAACAGGACTCCACGATCATAGGCATTACATATTTTGAATGGGAAAAGCCTGTCAAAGTTTAATCATTGATGTTAGCAAGAAGCGACAGGACTCCACGATCATAGGCATTACATATTTTGAATGGGAAAAGCTTGTCAAAGTTTAATCATTGATGTTAGCAAGAAGACGTTAGTTTAATATATTGGAATTGGAAAACCTTGTCAAAATTTGCTCATTGATGTTAGCCAGAAGTGTCGAGTGTTTTTTCCTATTCCTGTGTTCAGTTTAGAAGTAGATAGTTACTCTGCTGAGATATTCCTGTGTTAAGAGTTTGTTCTGAATATTGTCTATGTAATGCCAGGCCTTGTGTTTGATTGCAAAGTTGTGGCATGCGGCATCACAAGCTATTCACTGTGCCTCCTGAGAATAATGCTTCGTATTGTTTTGCATGTCGATCTAATGCCAGTGATTTTCTTGTTAAGAAGATCATCCTCTTCTGTTGTTTCCGTGCTTAAGAAGTTCATCGTCTGATGTTTCATTCATAGCCTATGCGACAAGTCGGGTTGGTTAGACATGAAACCATATGATCTTCCGACCAACTCATGATATTAGGCCGTGATTGGATTGTCGTTTTCCAACCAAAACCGCTTGTAAAACTGACGCTTGTAAAATAAAGCAGATGGTCTCGGGCTAAGGCGCTTGGTTGGTCGATTTTGACTAGTAAAATATCGGAAGTACTTGGCACACGATAAAAACGCTGAGCGACACTCGGACGATTGCTAATCCAGCTGTTAGCTCCTGTTTTAGCCTTGCCCATGGATGGCATGATACGCACGTCGTGCATGTATCGTCTGGTAATGTCGTCCATATAGCAGTGCTCGTAAAATATACACTGGTCTCTCAAATTACACGCGTAACCCGCCGGTTTTACTTACAGACCTCGGGCCCTCGGTTTCATTATGCCTGTATTTTACGCGTTGTTTTCGATGACGAGTAAATTACACTTGTATGTTAATACAAGTTTGAAATAAACCAGAGCTCCCAAGCGTGGCCTTACCGTTTCATGCCGTCTCAGTTTCTCGAAGGTGCTCATAGGTGTCCGATGATCCTGGCTTCCTGAATGAGTAGAGGGCGCTGTATCAGACCATCCGTAGGGCCCGCGAGGCCCTCTCCGTTGTCCTTCGAGTTGTTGCGCTCGCCATGGCGCCGAGCATTGTTAACATCGTCAACGAACATGAGGATTCAGGAGATGACTTTATTTTGACTGGATGACGCTAGGGACCCACTAGGGCCATAGCCGTACATACGCAAGTGCCTCCTTATTATGTACAACTATTTTTTTTTGCTTTCTCCTGGTTTCCTGACATCATGGTCCCACACCATTGTCAACCTATGTAGTCAATATAAACGAGAGAATTGCACAAGGTGCGGCCGATAGCTGGGACCAAGCAGCTCGAGCAGTATTGAGGAGAGCAGGGTATTAACTGGGCGGGTTGTGGCCCGTCTAGCCCAGGCCAGATATCCAGCCCAGATACTAATTTTTTCAAGATGAAAATGGCTAGCCCAGCTATACGTCTTTTTGAGGAATACCCGCTAGGCTGCAAATCTTTCCTAGGAGGGATGCATTAGGCTTAACAGAAAAATGGGCTTTAAAAAATAATAAATGAGATGTAATTATAAAAACTGGGCAGTAACTATAAAAAAATGCACCAAACACGAAATTAGTTTATAAAATATTATTTATGGATTTTGAAAATCTTAAATTTTCATTGTTGCGCGCGCAATGTTTCGTTAGATTTTTACGTAATACAAATTTATATTTAATCTGACTAGTAATTTTGGGATAAAAATATTTCGGAGCCCATCAAAATGTGGGAAATTTTATTGAATTTTGTCTTCAACGGTTGGTTGAAATTATTAATCATTGTCCTAGCTAGAAAATGGGCTGTACTTTTAACAAACTGTAAATGGGCTGTTGTAAATTCCATTAGAATTCCAAAATGGGCTGTACATTCTTACAAAATGTAAATGGGCTATAAGTTCTGTGCCACACACTTGTGGGCCTACTAAGTGACGTGTCCCCTAAAAAAATAAGTTGACGCGTATGCAAGGCTTTGCCAACTTATTATAGTCAACACATGGTTCTAGCAGTAGTGGCCGTTGGATGTCTATCCAACGGATGTCGTGCTTCTTCTTCAATTTCGGATATTCTTAGCTTCGGCTGCCCAAAAAATGATTCCTCCCCCTGACATCTGGGGCACACCGTTTCGGAGGCTGACCTGTGGGCCTACTAAGTTGGAGCGTACCAAGGCTTTGTCAACTTAGTCAATAATAAACGTTTCTAGCTTCAGTGACCGTACGATGTCCATCCAACGGTCGTAGTGCTCCCTCAACCTCTGGTCTTCTTGGTCCAGCCGCCCAAAGCAACGCCGGTCGTTCCGCCTGCTCCTGCCTCCCGTGGCCGGCTGTGCTGCCGCGGAGGCCTCACCACTCCCATACTACTCCCACCGCTGGCCAGGCCATCCCTCCACTCACCCACACCCCCTATTATTCTGCGGCAACGGCAGCCTCACACCGCAGCTGAACCAGTGAACCCTTGTACTCCTCTCCGCGTGGGCTTCCACTGCTGCGTCTTCCCCGGCTCCGCGTCGTCCCCTTCCTAGGACTCGCCATCGTCCAGACCATCGCCCTGGTGCTCTCAGCGCGGCGTGGTCAACGTGGTCAACGACCGACTTCCATCGGAAGAGTACTGTACGTGGAGAGGCTGACAGCTGGGTCCAGGCGGCCGCAAGGAAGTGCCTCCTTATTACACGCAAAATAATTATTCCTCCACCTTACAGCAGGGACCCACCGGACGGGCCACCTTATTTCACGAAAAAAACGTTGCCCCCCTGACTGCTAGGACCCACTGGACGGGCCAGCATATTTTGCAAAAAAAACGTTCCCCCCGCTGTCAGCTCGGACCCACCGGAAGTGCCTCCTTATTACGCACAAAAAATGAATACTCCCCCTGCTAGCTGGGACCCACCATGGTGGGAGGCTGACTTGTGGGCCTACTAAGTTGACTGGGACGGGGGCCTTTGTCAACTTTAGTCAATATGAACGATTCTAGCTCCAGTGACCGTACGATGTGCATCCAATGGCCGTAGTGCTTCTTCAACCTCTGGTCTTCTTGCTCCAGCCGCCCAAAGCAGCACCGGTTGTGCCGCATGCTCCTGCCTCCCGTGGCCGACTGTGATGTCGCGGAGGCCTCACCGCCCCGTACTACTCCCACCGCTAGCTAGGCCATCCCTCTACTCATCGACACCCCCTGTTATTCTGCGGCGACAGCAGCCTCACACCGCAGCCGAACCAGTGAACCCTCGTACTCCTCTCCGCGTGGGCTTCCACTGCTGCGTCTTCCCCGGCTCTGCGCCGTCCCCCTCCTAGGCCTCGCCGTCGTCCACTGCCCCGGTGCTCTCAGCGCGGCGTGGTTAACGTGGTCAAGGAACGACTTCCATCGGACATGGACTATACGTGGAGAGGCTGACAGCTGGGTCCACGGCCGCAGCAAGGAAGTGCCTCCTTATTACGCGGAAAATAATGTTTCCTCCACCTGACAGCAAGGACCCACCAGACGGGCCACCGTATTTCATGAAAAAAACGTTTCCCCGCTGACTGCTGGGACCCACCAGCTACACCTTCGCACGCAAGGAAGTGCCTGACAGTCGGGACCCACCTGGTCGAAGCGTACGTAGCGTTGTCATTCTGGTTGCGAACGTGTACGTACATATATATACTGGTGGATGTAAAGGCGCGCACGTGTCGTAGTAGAGGCGCGCACGTTTCGTAGTAGAGGCGCGCACGTAGCATGTACACGTACGTACAGCGGCCAGGGTGCAAGAAAGAAAATACGGCCACGTATGTGTACATACGGGCGGGGTCTCGAACGCCTACTCGCGCATACGTACGGCGAGGGCTCGTGTACATGGCTGGGTCGGAACAGAGAAACAACATCGTCGTCGTGTTCATGGGTCGGAACGAAATGCGTGGTCGTGTTCATCGGGAGGGCTTGGACGGAACAGACGATGGAAACGAGGCCTCGCGTACCGCACAATGGAGGAAAAACGGACCTCCTACGGTCGAAACGGGGGTCCTATTGATCGGCAGGGGTGTGGCATACCGCAAAACGGAGGAAACGGACCTCCTACGGTCGAAACGGGGGTCCTGTTGATCGGGAGGGGTGTGGCGTACCGCAAAACGGACGAAACAGACCTCCTACTGTCGAAACGGGGGTCCTGTTGATCGGGACGGGTGTGGCGTACCACAAAACGGAGGAAACGGACTTGTGTTGGAGCGCTACGGTCGAAACGGGGGTCCTGTTCATCAGGAGGGGTGTGGCGTACCGCAAAACGGGACTCCACGAGATACTGTTCATCTCCACCGTCGACCCCCTCTAGCCTCCACGAGCTACTCTTCATCCACCGTCAACCTCCTCCAGCCTCCACGGGCTCCTGTTCATCCAGCATCCACCGCGTGCTACTC
>NC_041382.1:567028589-567073356 GCF_002162155.2 Triticum dicoccoides | reverse complement strand
GCTCACTGTTCATCCCATCGATCGGCTTGAGTTAGCAGCAGTAGCCAAGGAATTGCTCGATCGGGTTCAGTTAACAGCCATCAATCGATCGCTCGGGTACATTAACGCGTAGCCTGCAGTGCAATCGCTCGGGTTCAGTTAGAGCCCAACGCCTCGCTCGGGTTCAGTTAGAGCCAACGCCTCGCACACACGCGCGTACGTGTACGAGAGAAACGCGCATCGCTCGGCCCCCAACCTCCCACCGTAACCGGGAACTCCCCAAAATTTTCCTCCCCCTCACTTCTACCATGGTTTTTTCCGTCATGGACGTCCCAAAGAATGTCATGCAGCTGCGTCTCCGGCCCGCCTAGGACGAAAAGCCCATTTTTTGTCATGATTTTTTGTCATAGAAGTAGGAGCCCACCACATCTATGATGATACCGGGTTTTGTCACAATTATCGCCATAGAAGTGTCATATGTATGACAGAAAAAAAATTCGTTCGGCCCAAAATGTCACGGATGTGTCTTTTTTTTGTAGTGATGCATGTGTGCTGCTACCTCTTGAGCACTACGTTGGTTTTCCCTTGAAGAGGAAAGGGTGATGCAGTAGAGCAGCATAAGTATTTCCCTCAGTTTTTGAGAACCAAGGTATCAATCCAGTAGGAGACCACGCGCGAGACACCTCGTACCTACACACACAAATAAGAACCTCGCAACTAACGCGATAAAGGGGTTGTCAATCCCTTCACGGCCACTTGCAAGAGTGAGATCTGATAGAGATGATAATAATAAGATAAATATTTTTGGTATTTTTATGATATAGGTTGAAAGTAAAAGATAGCAAAATAAAGTAGATTGGAAACTTGTATGATGGAGAATAGACCCAGGGGCCATAGGTTCACTAGTGGCTTCTCTCAAGATAGCATAAGTATTACGGTGGGTGAACAAATTACTGTCGAGCAATTGATAGAAAAGCGAATAATTATGAGAATATCTAGGCATGATCATGTATATAGGCATCACGTCCGAGACAAGTAGACCGAAACGATTCTGCATCTACTACTATTACTCCACACATCGACCGCTATCTAGCATGCATCTAGAGTATTAAATTCATAAGAACAGAGTAACGCCTTAAGCAAGATGACATGATGTAGAGGGATAAACTCATGCAATATGATATAAACCCCATCTTTTTATCCTCGATGGCAACAATACAATACGCGTCGTTTCCCTTTCTGTCACTAGGATCGAGCACCGCAAGATTAAACCCCAAAGCTAAGCACTTCTCCCATTGCAAGAAAGATCAATCTAGTAGGCCAAACCAAACTGATAATTTGAAGAGACTTGCAAAGATAAACCAATCATACATAAAAGAATTCAGAGAAGATTCAAATATTGTTCATAGATAAACTTGATCATAAACCCACAATTCATTGGATCTCGACAAACACACCACAAAAGAAGATTACATCAAATAGATCTCCAAGAGAATCGAGGAGAACTTTGAATTGAGATCCAAAGAGAGATAAGAAGCCATCTAGCTACTAGCTATGGAGCCGAAGGTCTGAAGTAAACTACTCACACATCATCTGAGGGGCCATGGAGTTGATGTAGAGGCCCTCCGTGATCAATGCCCCCTCCGGCGGAGCTCCGGAAAAGGCCCCAAGATGCGATCTCTTGGGTACAGAAGGTTGCGGCGGTGGAATTAGGTTTTTGTGGTGCTCCTGGATGTTTGCGGGGTATATGGATATATATAGGAGGAAGAAGTAGGTCGGTGGAGCAACAAGGGGCCCACGAGGGTGGAGGCCGTGCCCCCTGCCTCGTGGCCTCCTCGACTGATTCTTGACGTCCACTCCAAGTCTCCTGGATCACGTTTGTTCCAAAAATAATGCCCCCGAAGGTTTCATTCCGTTTGGATTCCGTTTGATATTCCTTTTCGGCGAAACTCTAAAATAGGCAAAAAAACAACAATTTGGGCTGGGCCTCCGGTTAATAGGTTAGTCCCAAAAATAATATAAAAATGTAAAAATAAGCCCATTAACATCCAAAATAGATAATATAATAGCATGGAACAATCAAAAATTATAGATACGTTGGAGACGTATCAAGCATCCCCAAGCTTAATTCTTGCTCGTCCTCGAGTAGGTTAATGATAAAAACAGAATTTTTGATGTGGAATGCTTCCTAACATATTTATCAATGCATTTTTTCTTTATTGTGGCATGTATGTTCAGACCCAAAAGATTCAAGATAAAATTTTAATATTGACATAGAAATAATAACACTTCAAGTATACTAACTAAGCAATCATGTCTTCTCAAAATAACATGACTAAAGAAAGTTATCCCTACAAAATCATATAGTCTGGCTATGCTCTATCGTCATCACACAAAGTATTAAATCATGTACAACCCCGATGACAAGCCAAGCAATTGTTTCATACTTTTGATGTTCTCAAACTTTTTCAATCTTCACACAATATATGAGCGTGAGCCATGGATATAGCACTATGGTGGAATAGAATGGTGGTTGTGGAGAAGACAAAAAAGGAGAAGATAGTCTCACATCAACTAGGAGTATCAACGGGCTATGGAGATGCCCATTAATAGATATCAATGTGAGTGAGTAGGGATTGCCATGCAACGTATGCACTAGAGCTATAAGTGTATGAAAGCTCAACAAAAGAAACTAAGTGGGTGTGCATCCAACTTGCTTGCTCACGAAGACCTAGGGCAATTTGAGGAAGCCCATCATTGGAATATACAAGTCAAGTTCTATAATGTAAAATTCCCACTAGTTTATGAAAGTGACAACATAAAAGACTCTCTATCATGAAGATCATGGTGCTACTTTGAAGCGAAGCACAAGTGTGGAAAAAGGATAGTAACATTGTCTCTTCTCTCTTTTTCTCTCATTTCATTTTTTTATTCGGGCCTTCTTCTTCTTTTCTTTTTGGCCTCTTTTTTTTCTTTTATTTATTTTTCGTCCGGAGTCTCATCCCGGCTTGTGGGGGAATCATACTCTCCATCATCCTTTCCTCACCGGGACAATGCTCTAATAATGATGATTGAGGGAGTCCTGGATTAGGGGGTATCCGGACAGTCAGATTATATCCTTTGGCCGGACTATTGGACTATGAAGATACAAGATTGAAGACTTCGTCCCGTGTCCGGATGGGACTCTCCTTGGCGTGGAAGGCAAGCTTGGCAATACGGATATATAGATCTCCTTCCTTGTAACCGACTCTATGTAACCCTAGCCCTCTCCGGTGTCTATATAAACCGGAGGGTTTAGTCCGTAGGACCAAGAACAACAATCATACCATAGGCTAGCTTCTAGGGTTTAGCCTCTTCGATCTCGTGGTAGATCAACTCTTGTAATACTCATATCATCAAGATCAATCAAGCAGGAGTAGGGTTTTACCTCCATCGAGAGGGCCCGAACCTGGGTAAAAACATCGTGTCCCCCGTCTCTTGTTACCATCCTCCTAGACGCACAGTTCGGGACCCCCTACCCGAGATCTGCCAGTTTTGACACCGACATTGGTGCTTTCATTGAGAGTTCCTCTGTGTCGTCATCGTCAGGCTTGATGGCTCCTTCGATCATCGATAGCAATGCAGTCCAGGGTGAGACTTTTCTCCCCGGATAGATCTTCGTATTCGGCGGCTTCGCACTATGCGGCAACTCGCTTGGCCATCTGGAGCAGATCGAGAGTTACGCCCCTGGCCACCAGGTCAGGTTTGGAAGCTTAAACTACACGGCCGACATCCATGGAGACTTGATCTTCGACGGATTCGAGCCCCTGCCGAGTGCGCCGCATAGTCACGATAAGCATGATTTAGCTCTACCATCGGACAGTGTTCAGGAGACTGCACCGACAACCGCTCCGACCCTCAATTCTGAGCCAATTGCGCCATCCATGGACGGGTAGATAGACCCCGGCACGGAGGCCGCATTCTCAGCGGCGATCGAGCCGAGTATCAACCTTACCCTTCACGAGAGCCGTGACGCCAAACTGCCGGATTCTTCCCCGGCCACGGACTCCAAACCGCCTGCGCCCGTGCCTATCGAATCCGACTGGGCACCGATCATGGAGTTCACCTCCGCGGATATCTTTCAGCACTCGCCCTTCGGCGACATACTGAACTCATTAAGGTCTCTCTCCTTGTCAGGAGAGTCCTGGTCAAACTATGTCCGGCAGGATTGGGATGCGGATGACGAAGAAATTCGCCGCCCACCCACCACCCACTTAGTAGCCACTTTCGACAATTTGACCGACATGCTCGACTTCGACTCCAAAGACATCGGTGGTATGGACGATGATGCAGGAGACGAACAAGAACCACTGCCCGCAGGGCACTGGACAGCCACCTCATCATATGATACATATATACGATGGACACACCCAAAGAAGGCAATGGCGACGGGACATCGGAGGATGACCCCTCCAAGAAGCAACCCAAGCGCCGACGTCAGCGGCGCTGCTCTAAGTCTCGCCAAGGAAAAAGCGGTGATACCGGCACAGGAGATAATAGCACTCCGGACAGTGCCGAAGATGACGACAATCCCCTCCAGCAAGATTTAGAGCAGGAGGATGGAGAAGCCAGCCCTCCCGAGAGAGCGGCAGATGGAGAGGCGGAGGATGATAATTACATGCCTCCCTCCGAAGATGAGGCAAGCCTCGACGTTGACGAATTTGTTGTGCCTGAGGATCCCGTCGAGCAAGAGCGCTTCAAGCGCCGGCTTATAGCCATGGCAAACAGCCTTAAGAAAAAGCAACAGCAGCTTCGAGCTGATCAAGATTTGCTAGCTGGCAGATGGACTGAAGTCCTTGCGGCCGAGGAATATGAACTCGAACGCCCCTCCAAGAGTTACCCAAAGCGCAGGTTGCTACCCCAATTGGAGGAGGAAGCATTAAAACTTACATCTCTAGCATATGACGCGGCTGACCGGCCACCTCATGGCTGCGACAGAGAGGCATTTCAGCCAAAAGCTCAGCCCGCACCCCGACGCCACTCAAATAAAAATTTCAAGGCACGGGGAAACACGCTAGACCTGCGAGACGTATTGGAGGACAAAGCAAAACACGCAAGATTGATCTACGGATCACGAGGGCGCGCCACTACGCGAGACGATAACCGTCACGCCGGATACAGTAAAAGTAAATCCAGCCGGACCGAACACAGCGGACATGACTCATTTGAGGTGCGTCGTGATATAGCCCAGTACAGAGGCACCTCACACCCCCTATGCTTCACAGACGAAGTAATGGATCACCAAATCCCAGAGGGTTTCAAACCCATAAATATCAAATCATACGACAGTACAACAGATCCTGCGGTATGGATCGAGGACTTCCTCCTGCACATCCACATGGCCCGCGGTGACGATCTACACGCCATCAAATACCTCCCACTCAAACTCAAAGGACTAGCTCAGCATTGGCTCAACAACCTGCCAACAGAATCCATTGGCTGTTGGGAAGATCTGGAAGATGCATTCCTCGACAACTTCCAGGGCACTTATGTGCGACCACCAGACGCCGATGACTTGAGCCACATAATTCAGCAGCCAGAGGAATCGGCCAGGCAATTTTGGACACGGTTCCTGAAAAAGAAAAATAAAATCATCGACTGTCCGGATGCAGAGGCCCTAGCAGCTTTTAAGCACAAGATCCGCGATGAGTGGCTCACCCGACACCTTGGCCAGGAAAAGCCAAAATCTATGGCAGCCCTCACGACACTCATGACCCACTTTTGCGCGGGAGAGGATAGCTGGCTGGCTCGCAGCAATAACATATCAAAGAACCATGGTACTTCATATACCAAGGATAGCAATGGCAGGTCACGTCGCAACAAACACAAGCGTCGCATCAACAGTGATAATACCGAGGATACGCCAGTCAATGCCGGATTCAGAGGCTCTAAATGTTGGGGAACATAGCATAAATTCAAAATTTTCCTACGTGTCACCAAGATCTATCTATGGAGTCATCTAGCAACGAGGGAGGAGTGGATCTACATACCCTTGTAGATCGCGCGCGGAAGCGTTCAAGAGAACGGGGTTGATGGAGTCGTACTCGTCGTGATCCAAATCACCGATGATCCTAGCGCCGAACGGACGGCACCTTCGTGTTCAACACACATACTGAGCAGCGACGTCACCTCCTTCTTGATCCAGCAAGGGGGGAGGAGAGGTTGATGGAGATCCAGCAGCACGACGGCGTGGTGGTGGAAGTAGCGGGATTCCAACAGGGCTTCGCCAAGCGCTGCGGGAGGAGGGAGATGTGTCATGGGAGGAAGAGGGAGGCGCCAGGGCTTAGGTGTTGCTGCCCTTCCTTCCCCCACTATATATAGGGCCAAGGGAGAGGGGGGGCGCAGCCTTGGCCCTTCCTCCAAGGAAGGGTGCGGCCAGGGAGGAGTCCATCCTCCCCAAGGCACCTAGGAGGTGCCTTCCCCCTTTAGGACTCTTTCTTTCCCTTATCTCTTGGCGCATGGGCCTCTTGGGGCTGGTGCCCTTGGCACATATAGGCCAAGGCGCACACCCCTACAGCCCATGTGGCCCCCCGGGGCAGGTGGACCCCCTTGGTGGACCCCCGGACCCCTTTCAGCACTCCCGGTACAATACCGATAATTGGGAAACTTTTCCGGTGACCAAAACAAGACTTCCCATATATAAATCTTTACCTCCGGACCATTCCGGAACTCCTCGTGACGTCCGGGATCTCATCCGGGACTCCGAACAACTTTCGGATTACCGCATACTAATATCTCTATAACCCTAGTGTCACCGAACCTAAGTGTGTAGACCCTACGGGTTCGAGAGACATGCAGACATGACCGAGATGACTCTCCGGTCAATAACCAACAGCGGGATCTGGATACCCATGTTGGCTCCCACATGTTCCACGATGATCTCATCGGATGAACCACGATGTCAAGGACTTAATCAATCCCATATACAATTCCCTTTGTCTAGCAGTACGATACTTGCCCGAGATTCGATCGTCGGTATTCCGATACCTTGTTCAATCTCGTTACCGGCAAGTCTCTTTACTCGTTTCATAACACATCATCTCGTGATCAACTCCTTGATCACGTTGTGCACATTATGATGATGTCCTACCAAGTGGGCCCAGAGATACCTCTCCGTTTACATGGAGTGACAAACCCCAGTCTTGATTCGTGCCAACCCAACAGACACTTTCGGAGATACCTGTAGTGTACCTTTATAGCCACCCAGTTACGTTGTGACGTTTGGCACACCCAAAGCACTCCTACAGTATCCGGGAGTTGCACAATCTCATGGTCTAAGGAAATGATACTTGACATTAGAAAAGCTTTAGCATACGAACTACATGATCTTGTGCTAGGCTTAGGATTGGGTCTTTGTCCATCACATCATTCTCCTAATGATGTGATCCCGTTATCAATGACATCCAATGTCCATGGTCAGGAAACCGTAACCATCTATTGATCAACGAGCTAGTCAACTAGAGGCTTACTAGGGACATGGTGTTGTCTATGTATCCACACATGTATCTGAGTTTCCTATCAATACAATTCTAGCATGGATAATAAACGATTATCATGAACAAGGAAATATAATAATAATCAATTTATTATTGCCTCTAGGGCATATTTCCAACAGTCTCCCACTTGCACTAGAGTCAATAATCCAGTTCACATCGCTATGTGACTAACACTCAAGGTCACATCCCCATGTGACTAACACCCAAAGGGTTTACTAGAGTCAATAATCTAGTTCACATTACCATGTGATTAACACTCGATGAGTTCTGGGTTTGATCATGTTATGCTTGTGAGAGATGTTATAGTCAACGGGTCTGAATCTTTCAGATCCGTATGTACTTCGCAAATTTCTATGTCATCTTGTAGATGCAACTACTACGCTACATTTGGGGCTATTCCAAATAACTGTTCTACTATACGAATCCAGTTTACTACTCAGAATAATCTGGATTAGTGTCAAAGTTTGCATCGGCGTAACCCTTTACGACGAACTCTTTTACCACCTCCATAATCGAGAAAATTCCTTAGTCCATTAGTTACTAAGGATAACTTTTAACCGCTATCTTGTGATCCATTCTTGGATCACTCTTGTACCCCTTGACTGACTCATGGCAAGGCACACTTCAGGTGCGGTACACTGCATAGCATACTGTAGAGAGCCTATGATAAAAGCATAGGGGACGACCTTCGTCCTTCCTCTTTCTTCTGCCGTGGTCGAGCTTTAAGTCTTAACTTAATACCTTACAACTCAGGCAAGAACTCCTTCTTTGACTGATCCATCTTGAACACCTTCAAGATCATGTTAAGGTATGTGCTCATTTGAAAGTACCATTAAGAATTTTGATCTATCCTTATAGATCTTGATGCTCAATGTTCAAGTAGCTTAATCCAGGCTTTCCATTGAAAAACACTTTCCAAATAACCCTATATGCTTTCCAGAAATTCTACGTCATTTCTGATCAACAATATGTCAACATATATTTATCAAAAATTCTATAGTGCTCCCACTCACTTCTTTGGAAATACAAGTTTCTCATAAACTTTGTATACACCCAAAATCTTTGATCATCTCATCAAAGCATACATTCCAACTCCGAGATGCTTACTCCAGTCCTTAGAAGGATTGCTGGAGCTTTGCATACTTATTAGCATCTTACAGGATTGACAAAACCTTCCGGTTGTATCACATACAACCTTTCCTCAAAAATCATCGAGGAAACGATGGTTTTTGGCATCCTATCTGCAAGATTTCACAAATAATGCAGTAATTGCTAATATAATTCCAACAGACTCTTAGCATCGCTACGAGTGAGAAAGTCTCATCGCAGTCAACTCCTTGAACTTGTCGGAAAACATCTTAACGACAAGTCGAGCTTTCTTAATGGTGATACCTACCATCATTGTCCGTCTTCCTTTTTAAATCCATATGTACCTAACAGCCTTACGACCATCAAGTAGTTCTCCCAAAGTCTACACTTTGTTTTCATATATGGATCCTCTCTCGGATTATATGGCCTCGAGCCATTTATCGGAATCAGGGCCCACCATCGCTTCTCCACAGCTCGTAGGTTCATTGTTGTCTAGCAACATGACTTCCAAGATAGGATTACGTACCACTCTGAAGTAGTACGCATCCTTGTCATCCCACGAGGTTTGGTAGTGACTTGATCTGAAGTTTCATGATCACTATCATAAGCTTCCACTTCAATTGGTGTAGGTGCCACAGGAACAACTCCTGTGCCCTGCCACACACTAGTTGAAGAGACGGTTCAATAACCTCATCAAGTCTCCACCATCCTCCCACTCAATTCTTTCGAGAGAAACTTTTCCTTGAGAAAGGACCCGATTCTAGAAACAATCCCTTATTGCTTTCGGATCTGAGACAGGAGGTATACCCAACTGTTTTGGGTGTCCTATGAAGATGCATTTATCCGCTTTGGGTTCGAGCTTATCAGCCTGAAACTTTTCCACATAAGCGTCGCAGCCCCAAACTTCTAAGAAATGACAGCTTAGGTTTCTCTAAACCATAGTTCATACGGTGTCATCTCATCGAAATTATGTGGTGCCCCTTTTAAAGTGAATGTGGTTGTCTCTAATGCCTAACCCATAAACTATTGTGGTAATTCGATAAGAGACATCATGGTATGCATCATATCTAATAGGGTGCAGTTATGATGTTCGGACACACCATCACACTATGGTGTTCCAGGTTGTATTAGTTGTGAAACAATTTCCACAATGTCTTAATTCTGTGCCAAACTCGTAATTCAGATATTCATCTCTATGATCATATCATAGATATTTTATCCTCTTGTCACGACGATCTTTCAACTTCACCATGAAATTACTTGAACCTTTCAATAATCAGACTCGTGATTCATCAAGTAAATATACTCAACATCTACTCAAATCATCTGTGAAGTAAGAACATAACGATATCCACTACATGCCTCAGCACTCATTGGATTGCACACATCAAAATGTATTACTTCCAACAAGTTGCTTTCTAGTTCCATTTTACTGAAAACGAGGCTTTCAGTCATCTTGCCCATGTGGTATGATTTGCATGTCTCAAGTGATTCAAAATCAAGTGAGTCCAAACGGTCCATTTGCATGGAGTTTCTTCATGCATATACACCAATAGACATGGTTCGCATGTCTCAAACTTTTCAAAACGAGTGAGCCCAAAGATCCATCAACATGGAGCTTCTTCATGCGTTTTATACCGATATGACTTACGTGGCAGTGCCACAAGTAGGTGGTACTATCATTACTATCTTTTGGCATGAACATGTGTATCACTACGATCGAGATTCAATAAACCATTCATTTCAGGTGTAAGACCATTGAAGGTATTATTCAAATAAACAGAGTAACCATTATTCTCTTTAAATGAATAACTGTATTGTGATAGACATAATCCAATCGTGTCTATGCTCAACACAAACACCAATCTCGATGGTAGAGGGAGTGTACGATATTTGATCAACCTTGGAAATACTTCCAACACATATCGTCATCTCACCTTTAGCTAGTCTCCGTTTATTCCGTAGCTTTTATTTCGAGTTACTAACACTTAGCAACCGAACCGGTATCTAATACCCTAGTGCTACTAGGAGTACTAGTAAAGTACACATTAACATAATACATCCAATATACTTCTATCGACCTTGCCAGCCTTCTTATCTACCAAGTATCTAGGGTAATTCTGCTCCAGTGGCTGTTCCCCTTATTACAGAAGCACTTAGTCTCGGGTTTGGGTTCAACCTTGGGTTTCTTCACTAGAGCAGCAGCTGAATTGCCGTTTCATGAAGTATCCCTTCATGTCCTTGCCCTTCTTGAAACTAGTGGTTTCACCAACCATCAACAATTGATGCTCCTTCTTGATTTCTACTTTTGTGGTGTCAAACATCGCGAATAACTCAAGGATCATCATATATGTCCCTGATATATTATAGTTCATCACGAAGCTCTAGCAGCTTGTTGGTAATGACTTCGGAGAAACATCACTATCTCATCTGGAAGATCAACTCCCACTCGATTCAAGCGATTGTTGTACTCAGACAATCTGAGCACAAGTTCAACAATTGAGCTTTTCTCCCTTAGTTTGCAGGCTAAGAAAATCGTCAGAGGTCTTATACCTCTTGACATGGGCACAAGCCTGAAATCCCAATTTCAGCCCTCGAAACATCTCATATGTTTCGCGACGTTTCAAAACATCTTCGGTGCCTCAACTCTAAACCGTTTAACTGAACTATCACGTAGTTATCAAAATGTGTATGTCAGATGTTCGCAACATCCACAGACGACGTTCGAGGTTCAGCACACTGTGCGGTGCATTAAGGACATAAGCCTTCTATGAAGCAATGAGGACAATCCTCAGTTTACGGACCTAGTCCGCATAATTGCTACTATCAACTTTCAACTAAATTTTCTCTAGGAACATATCTAAACAGTAGAACTGAAGCGCGAGCTACGACATAATTTGCGAAGACCTTTTGACTATGTTCAGGATAATTAAGTTCATCTTATGAACTCCCACTCAGATAGACATCCCTCCAGTCATCTAAGTGATTACATGATCCGAGTCAACTAGGCCGTGTCCGATCATCACGTGAGATGGACTAGTCATCATCGATGAACATCTTCATGTTGATCGTATCTACCATACGACTCATGCTCGACCTTTCAGTCTCTTCTGTTCTGAGGCCATGTATGTACATGCTAGGCTTGTCAACTCAACCTAAGTGTTTTGCATGTGTTCCGAGGCCATGTCTGTACATGCTAGGCTCGTCAACACCCGTTGTATTCGAACGTAAGAATCTATCACACCCGATCATCACGTGGTGCTTCAAAACGACGAACTTTCACAACGGTGCACAGTTAGGGGGAACACTTTCTTGAAATTATTATGAGGGATCATCTTATTTACTACCATCGTTCTAAGTAAACAAGATGCATAAACATGATAAACATCACATGCAATCAAATAGTGACATGATATGACCATCATCACTTTGCTCCTCTTGATCTCCATCTTCGGGGCTCCATGATCATCATCGTCACCGGCGTGACACCATGATCTCCATAATCATGATCTCCATCATCGTGTCTTCATGAAGTTGTCTCGCCAACTATTACTTCTACTTCTACAGCTAACGGTTAGCAATAAAGTAAAGTAATTACATGACATTTATGTTGACACGTAGGTCATAAATAAATTAAGACAACTCCTATGGCTCCTGCCGGTTGTCATACTAATCGACATGCAAGTCGTGATTCCTATTACAAGAACATGATCAATCTCATACATCACATATCATTCATCACATTCTTCTTGGCCATATCACATCACATAGCATACCCTGCAAAAACAAGTTAGACGTCCTCTAATTGTTGTTTGCATGTTTTACGTGGCTGCTATGGGTTTCTAGCAAGAACGTTTCTTACCTACGCAAAACCACAACGTGATATGCCAATTGCTATTTACCCTTCATAAGGACCCTTTTCATCGAATCCGTTCCGACTAAAGTGGGAGAGACAGACACCCGCTAGCCACCTTATGCAACTAGTGCATGTCAGTTGGTGGAACCAGTCTCACGTAAGAGTACGTGTAAGGTCGGTCCGGGCTGATTCATCCCACAATGCCACCGAATCAAGATTGGACTAATAACGGTAAGCATATTGAACAAAATCAACGCCCACAACTATTTGTGTTCTACTCGTGCATAGAAACTACGCATAGACCTAGCTCATGATGCCACTGTTGGGGAACGTAGCATAAATTCAAAATTTTCCTACGTGTCACGAAGATCTATCTATGGAGTCATCTAGCAACGAGGGAGGAGTGGATCTACATACCCTTATATATTGCGCGCGGAAGCGTTCAAGAGAACGGGGTTGATGGAGTCGTACTCGTCGTGATTCAAATCACCGATGATCCTAGCGCCGAACGGACGGCACCTCCGCGTTCAACACACGTACGGAGCAGATACGTCTCCTCCTTCTTGATCCAGCAAGGGGGAGGAGAGGTTTATGGAGATCCAGCAGCACGACGGCGTGGTGGTGGAAGTAGCGGGATTCCAACAGGGCTTCGCCAAGCGCTGCGGGAGGAGGGAGATGTGTCATGGGAGGAAGAGGGAGGCGCCAGGGCTTAGGTGTTGCTGCCCTCCCTTCCCCCACTATATACAGGGCCAAGGGAGAGGGGGGGCGCAGCCTTGGCCCTTCCTCCAAGGAAGGGTGCGGCCAGGGAGGAGTCCATCCTCCCCAAGGCACCTAGGAGGTGCCTTCCCCCTTTAGGACTCTTTCTTTCCCTTATCTCTTGGCGCATGGGCCTCTTGGGGCTGGTGCCCTTGGCCCATATAGGCCAAGGCGCACACCCCTACAGCCCATTTGCCCCCCCGGGGCAGGTGGACCCCCTTGGTGGACCCCCGGACCCCTTTCGGCACTCCCGGTACAATACCGATAATGCGCGAAACTTTTCCGGCGACCAAAACAAGACTTCCCATATATAAATCTTTACCTCCGGACCATTCTGGAACTCCTCGTGACGTCCAGGATCTCATCCGGGACTCTGAACAACTTTCGGGTTACCGCATACTAATATCTCTATAACCCTAGCGTCATCGAACCTTAAGTGTGTAGACCCTACGGGTTCGGGAGACATGCAGACATGACCGAGATGACTCTCCGGTCAATAACCAACAGCGGGATCTGGATACCCATGTTGGCTCCCACATGTTCCACGATGATCTCATCGGATGAACCACGATGTCAAGGACTTAATCAATCCCGCATACAATTCCCTTTGTCTAGCGGTACGATACTTGCCCGAGATTCGATCGTCGGTATCCCGATACCTTGTTCAATCTCGTTACCGGCAAGTCTCTTTACTCGTTTCGTAACACATCATCCCATGATCAACTCCTTGATCACATTGTGCACATTATGATGATGTCCTACTGAGTGGGCCCAGAGATACCTCTCCGTTTACACGGAGTGACAAATCCCAGTCTCGATTCGTGCCAACCCAACAGACACTTTCGGAGATACCTGTAGTGTGCCTTTATAGCCACCCAGTTACGTTGTGACATTTGGCACACCCAAAGCACTCCTACGGTATCCTGGAGTTGCACAATCTCATGGTCTAAGGAAATGATACTTTACATTAGAAAAGCTTTAGCATACGAACTACATGATCTTGTGCTAGGCTTAGGATTAGGTCTTTGTCCATCACATCATTCTCCTAATGATGTGATCCCGTTATTAATGACATCCAATGTCCTTGGTCAGGAAACCGTAACCATCTATTGATCAACGAGCTAGTCAACTAGAGGCTTACTAGGGACATGGTGTTGTCTATGTATCCACACATGTATCTGAGTTTCCTATCAATACAATTCTAGCATGGATAATAAACGATTATCATGAACAAGGAAATATAATAATAATCAATTTATTATTGCCTCTAGGGCATATTTCCAACACTAAACCCGGTCAGCGGAAAAAGGCATTCAAAAGAAGCACTCCGGGCCCCTCCAGTTTGGACCGTATACTCGATCGCTCCTGTCAAATACACGGCACCCCCGACAAGCCAGCCAACCACACCGACCGGGAATGTTGGGTGTTCAAGCAGGTCGGCTAGTTAAATGCCAAAGACAAAGATAAGGGGTTACATAGCGATGACGAGGAGGATCCCCGACCGCCGAACACCGGAGGACAGAAGAGGTTCCCCCCACAAGTGCAGACGGTGAACATGATATACGCAACCAACACCCCCAAGAGGGAGCGGAAGCGTGCGCTAAGGGACATATATGCGTTGGAGCCAGTCGCCCCAAAGTTCAACCCATGGTCCTCCAGTCCGATCACCTTCGATCGCAGGGACCACCCCACTAGTATCCGTCATGGCGGATTTGCCGCACTGGTCCTAGACCCAATCATCGATGGATTTCACCTCACTCGAGTCCTTATGGATGGCGGCAGCAGCCTGAACCTGCTTTATCAGAACACAGTGCGCAAAATGGGTATAGACCCCTCAAGGATCAAACCCACAAAAATGACCTTCAAATGTGTCATACTAGGTGTAGAGGCACATTGCACAGGCTCAGTCACACTGGAAGTGGTCTTCGGATCCCCGGATAACTTCCGAAGCAAGGAGTTAATCTTCGATATAGTCCCGTGCTGCAGTGGCTATCATGCACTGCTCGGGCAAACTGCATTTGCGAGATTCAATGCGGTACCGCATTATGCATACCTCAAGCTCAAGATGCCAGGACCTCGGGGGGTCATCACAGTCAATGGAAACACAGAGCGCTCTCTCCGCACGGAGGAGCACACTGCGGTCCTCGCAGTAGAAGCACAAAGCACCTCTTAAGGCAATCCACCAGTTCGGCGATTAAACACCCGGACACCTTCAAGCGCACCAGGAGTAATATGCAACAAGACCGCCTGGCATGTTCCTTGCTCGCATAGCAATGCGGCCCCCACCCCAGTCCCAGCCAAACGGCGAAATCTGTGCCATGCGTACATAATTACGCATTGAAAATACCATGGGCATAGGTGGGGGGACACGACTACGACACACCCTAAAACGCGGCTCAACCGCACTAGGGGCTTCCCTCTTTGTTATTTTTTCTCTCTTTCATGACTTTACTCTCTGGAAACCCCGTTTGGCAGTATGATTGTCGGGCACATGATACAACAACCAAGGAGGCAGAAAGCTACGTCGCACCATGGAACTCCCAGGTGGTCTCTGATAACGAGTGAAATACCTGCTTTAAATACCATTCCTCATCTTGCCCTTGGAGGGGACATGTCAAATAGTCCCACTTTTTGCTTATCGCACTACTTGTATCATTCTGCTTCGACGCACCTTTTTGAATAAACAATGCATAGCACTAGACTATTACCGCATTCTCTATTCTTTTATATATATATGTGTGTGTGTGTGTGTGTGTGTGTGTGTGTGTTCATTCATGACATTCAGCATCCGTACACTCTGGTACGGTCAATACGCCAGGGGCTTAAGCGTACCCCATAATACGGCGTGAGAAGTCTGACACTTTCGACAGTGCGGCACCCCGAACTTATAGCATTATATGCATCAGCTCCGAATCATGTCTTGGGTCAATAGTTGGGTTTGCCCGGCTCCCATGTTTTGGTACCTTACGTTCCGCTATATCGGCTAAGGTAGCACTGGGAGAACTACTGCAATTGTGCCCCGGTTCAGCTGGGCAAGCACCTCAGTAGAGAAAGCTAAAACTGACTGTCATGATAAGGCAAGAGTTGGTCGCTATTCGAGAGGTCTCGAGTCCCTAAAGACTTATGCCGCTTAGGGCGAGGAGTCAGCTTTGTCCGGCTTAGGCGTTTATAGCGCCCAGAATTCGGCCTTCCGAATACTAGGGGCTTCGCCAAAATTTAAAATTGTAGACTTCTATGGCTAAGTGAGAGTGATAAAGCATTATAGTCCGATTGCCTTGTTCGTTGCGCTGAGCACCTCCCTCAAAGGACCCAATGATGGGAAAAAGAGTGCTCAGATTTATCCCGAACACCCTAGCACTCGTGGCATGGGGGCAGAAGCCGACGACTGGCCATCTCTCAGATTTGATAAACAACCGCACAGAAGGTAATATTTTAAATTCAAACAAGCGTTGCATAGCGCACATGAACAAGTTTTCATAATACAGGATCACACGAGCAAGTTCATTCAAAAATTACATCCTTCGCACACTCGTCCGCCACAAGACGGGCACCCTTCAGGACACCCTCATAATACATTTCAGGGTGGCGATGCTCCTTGCCCTGCGACGGCCCCTCTTCCACCAGCTTCTCGGCGTCCATCTTGGCCTAGTGCACCTTCGCACGGGCAAAAGCCTGGCGTGCACCTTCGATGCAGACGGACCGCTTTATGACTTCCAGCCGTGGGCAGGCATCCAAAAGCCGCCTCACCAGGCCGAAGTAGCTGTTGGGAAGGGAGTCGCCAGGCCACATCCGGACTATAAGGCCCCTCATGGCCTGTTCGGCCGCCTTGTGCAGCTCGACCAGTTGCTTCAGCTGGTCGCTCACAGGCTTCGGGTGTTCGGTCCCAGTATACTGAGACCAGAACAACTTCTCCGTCGAGCTTCCCTCTTTGGCTTGGTAGTACTTTGCGGCATCCGACACGCTGTGGGGCAAATCTGCGAATGCTCCTGGAGAGCTCTGGACTCGGGTAAGTAACAAATAATTTACTTTCACATGCTTGCTTTGCATAATGAATGCCTTACCCGCCGCTATCTTCCTCATCACCTCAATTTCCTAGATGGCCTTTTGGGCTTCAGCCTTGGCATGCTTTGTGCTCTCGAGGGCCGCGGCAAGATCGGACTCTCGTGTCTTTGAGTCAAGCTCCAAAGTCTCGCGCTTCTTCATGAGAGCCTGGAGCTCTTTCTGCACCTCGCCCACCCGTGCCTCTTGTTTATCTCGCTCGGTGCGCTCCTCGGCTGCTTTGTTTTCGGCCTCGGACAGTGCTCTCTTCAGGGTCGCCACTTCAGTCGTGGCCCCTGGCACATCCATGATGATCCTATCATTTTGCAACCGCATCTTTTTTATATATATATAGACAAGGTATTACTTACCTTTATTCTCCTCGAGCTGCCTCTTGGCAAGGCTGAGTTCTTTCTCGGACCGCTCGAGGTTCTGCTTTAGTGCGGCGACCTCGGCAGTCAGTGCAGCAGAGGTCAGCAGCGAAGCCTACATACGCATATAGACATACTTGTATTAGACTCCTGCAGATATTATTTGATCCTCTATTTGTCTTTTCTTTGTGAACACCAAACAGAGCATCAGGGGCTACTGTCTATGCGGTAATATTTTCCTATATTTTAAATACTTACCTCAAAGCCTGTTAGAAGGCTGGCACATGCTTCAGTCAGTCCGCTCTTGGTGGACTGGACCTTCTTGATCACTGCACTCATATTAGTGCGGTGCTCTTCATCGATGGAAGCGCCGCGAAGCGCTCCCAGCAGGTTGTCCGGTGCCTCTGAATAGACAGAGGTAACTAGCATGGGCAGCTTGCCCCTCTTGGCAGGGGGCCGCCTGCCGGAGTCCAGAACCACTGGAGGTTCCGGCGTGGTTTTCAGCTGAGGGCCGAACTTGGATCCCTTGGGAGTCTTGCTCCCTTTGTGCCTGGAGTCTGGAAGGTTGCCTGGAGTCCGTAAGGTTGGACCAAGACGCGTTATACGAAGACCCATGTGGAGGACTCGGCGTACAACATGAAGCTAGCTAACAGAGTCGCGGAGGACTCTGTCCCCACTGGTGATAAGCCGACTATATATGATTTGTAACCCTAGGCCCCCAGTATGTTATAGAAGTTTGGGGGCTAGTTCGTCGATAGTATACACACACGCACAATGTCTGGTATTCACGTGTACTTTGTACACACCCCTATCACTAATATACAGTACCATGAGTTGGTTTTTTCCTTAACTGCAAGGGTCCGAACTAGTGTAAAACTTTGCCTCGTATTACCATCCAGCCTAACAGTCAGGGATATCCTACCGAATGATATGATGGAATCATATCTGCCAACTACTAAGACTAGCCACAATGGATAGTAATATAGACTAGTAACATGTCCATGTTACTAGTCTATGTTACTACCTCTATAGTGGGAAGTAACATATGTGTGGTAACATAGAGCACTTCATTTATTAGGTTATAGACACATCTTCCCTTGATATGTGTGATGTTACTCATACTAGTAGTAACTAGCTATGTTACCACTTTCATCTCTTTCTTCATTTATTACATGCCACATCATCTATTTAACCTATATATGTGTGATGTTACTACCAATGTTACTCCCACTGTGGGTAGTCTAAGAGAGAGGTGTGTCTGGGGGGGGGGGCAATGTGTGTGAGAGATGCCTAAAGATAATGTGCGTGCGGAGACACGTAGGCACATATATGTGCGTATAGAGGTGTAACGCCCTCGATGCGGCTATATCTCCCACATGTCGAAGCACGACTTAGAGGCATAACCGCATTGAAAGCAATGTCGCAAGTGAGGTAATCTTCACACAACCCATGTAATACATAAGGGAAAGAGTAACATAGTTGGCTTACAATCGCCACTTCACACAATACATGAATAAAACATTACATCATCCAAATACAATCAAGGTCCGACTACGGAACCAAAATAAAAGAAGAACCCCAAATGCGACAAAGGTCCCCGATCGACCCCAACTGGGCTCCACTACTGATCAACTAGAACGAAAACAACACAAAGGACAGATCTTCATCGAGCTCCTCCTTGAGCTTGGTTGCGTCACCTGCTCTGTTCAACGGCACCTGCAAGCTGGTTTTGGAAGAATCTATGAGCCACGGGGACTCAGCAATCTCGCACCCTCGCGATCAAGACTATTTAAGCTTATGGGTAAGGTAAAGGTATGAGGTGGAGCTGCAGCAAGCGACTAGCACATATGGTGGCTAACATACGCAAATGAGAGCGAGAAGAGAAGGCAAAGCACGTTCGAGAAAGTATGATCAAGAAGTGATCCTAAAACAACCTACGTCAAGCATAACTCCAACAACCATGTTCACTTCCCGGACTTCGCCGGAAAGAGACCATCACGGTTACGCACGCGGTTGATTCATTTTAATTAAGTTAAGGTTCAAGTTATCTACAACCGAACATTAACAAATTCCCATCTGCCCATAACCGCGGGCATGGCTTTCGAAAGTTCAAATCCCTGCAGGGGTGTCCCAACTTAGCCCATCACAAGCTCTCACTGCCAACGAAGGAATAGACCTCCTCCCGAGACATTCCGATCAGACTCGGTATCCCGGTACAACAAGACATTTCGACAGAGTAAAACTAAACCAGCAACACCGCCCGAATGTGCCGACAAATCCCGATAGGACCTGCACATATCTCTTTCTTAGGGCACACCGGATTGTCTAAACTTCCGGTAGGCCAGCCCAAAGTTGCCCCTGGTGGCCACCGGCGGCTGACAAGTTGGACCAACACTCAGAGGAGCACTGGCTCGGGGGGGGGGGGTAAAATAATGATGACCCTCAGGAGCGCGACTCCCAAGGGAAAAGAAAAGGATAGGTGGCAAATGGTAAAACCAATGTTGGGCAATGCTGGAAGAGCTTTACTTAAGGCGAACTGTCAAGGGGTTCCCATTATAGCCCAACCGCGTAAGGAACGCAAAATCCGGGAACATAACACTGATATGACGGAAACTAGGGCGCCAAGAGTGGAACAAAACACCAGGCATAAGGCCGAGCCTTCCACCCTTTACCAAGTATATAGATGCATTAATTAAATAAGATATATTGTGATATCCCGACAAGTAAACATGTTCCAACAAGGAACAACATCTCCATGTTCCAACGAGGAACAAACTTCAATCTTCACCTGCAACTAACAACGCTATAAGAGGGGCTGAGCAAAGCGGTAACATAGCCAATCAACGGTTTGCTAGGACAAGTTGGGTTAGAGGCTTGGTTCAACAATATGGGAGGCATGATAAGCAAGTGGTAGGTATCGCAGCATAGGCATAGCAAAAGAGCGAGCATCTAGCAAAGCAAATATAGTAGTGATTTTGAGGGTATGATCATCTTCCCTGAAATCCCGCAAGGAAGAAGAACAAGTCCAAGAATAAGACAAACGGACGTAGACGAACGGTTCCTCACAAGCACGACGTTACCGGAACCAACCCGAAGAAGCAACACCGGAAAGAAGCAAACAACATAGTAAACAACCACGACATGAACATGGCATGATGCACAATCAAGTATGATGCATGTCCGGTTTAATGAAGCATGGCATGGCAAAAATGCACAAACAATTCTACAAATTAAGTGGAGCACAATATGCAACTCCGTTGCATATTGACGAAAACACCACGTGACTTATTTAGTTCTCTCTCGTTTATGTACCCAACAAGATTAAATGTTGTTAGCATGGCAATAGGTGAAGCAAAAGAAAACTACCTATCTAGTCAAGGTTAAATGAGGCCGGAAGCAACGAACAACAATTCTAGAAACTCCTCATGAGCATATTATAGATTTGGTATTGTTCTGCCCTAAACACAATTTTAGAGTTTTTAAACATGCTAGGTGAGTGCATCATGTTAAACTAGGCATTTTTCTACCCCATTTACATATAAAATTTATTAAATTCCGAGTTACGGTTATTTAGTTATGAATTAAAGCATTTTAACATGACATAGGGGCAAAATTAATCAAACAACATTTTAAACATTTTAAACATGGATGAAAGTTGGATATTACGAATCTAGACAAAATTCTAAGCAAGTTTCATATATAATTTATTTAGATCCGATGCACGGTTGTGGAGTTATTAAATGCATGAAGTTTAGGGGGCTTTCTGTAAAACAGGCGTTCTCTGGAAAATAGCTAAAATCGCAGCGCGGGGAAAAAAAATAACACGGGCCGCATCTGGCTGGGCCAACAGGAAAGGAAAAAAAATCAAGAGGAGGGGGCGCTCGGGGGCTGCTCACCCTGGGCCTTGGGCCCGTTGGCAAAGCAGGCCGGCCGGAGCAATCCGTGGATCCTGGGACGCAGAGGCCCACGTGGAGGACGTCCTCCTCCCGATCCCGCCTGGACCGGGGAGGCAGGCGTTGACGAACGAGGACGGTCGGTGCCGGAGAGCTGACCGGCGTGCGACGCGCAGGGCGGGTTCCCGGCGAGAGGAAGACGCGGGGAGGCGGCAGACGGCGAGGAACAAGTCGGGCATGGTGGATCCAATCTCCAAAGAGGGAGGCCGACACGGTGGGTGCAGGGAGGCGCCGGCTCCAGAGCATCCCGGCGAGATCCGAGGCAGCGGTGAGGGGATCTCCGTCGGGGCGCCCTACAGAGAGATAGATGGGTGAGATGGGAGAGATCCAGTCGGGAAGGGGAAGGAGGAGGGAGGCGTGACCTGGGTTGGTGCTCGCCGGCGGCGGAGTGACAAGGAACGTCCGGGACGGCGCCGGCGGAGTCCAGCGGTGGGGACCGGGGTCGCCGGCAAGAGGTTTGCGGGGTGCTGCGTGGATCGCGTGCGCAGGCTCGCGGCAGGTGGCCTCGGGCCCAGATCGGCCCGTGGCAAGTCTGCCATGGGCTTCGCCGGGCTCTGCGGGAGGTGGAGGGAGGCAAACGCTGAGGTGGCGAGCGGCGGTTGGTTGCATCCAGCGCAGATGGCGGCGGGGGCGAATGGTGGTGCGCCAAGTGGCGGCGGCGGGTTAGACCGGCGCTGAGATTGAGGAGGGGGTAGGTGGCTGCCGGCTGAGAGGTGGGAGGAGGGTTAGGGGCTAGGGATGCCCAAAATGGCAAGGGGGTTGCTTAAATAGGAAGGGGCTAGAGTTTTGGTGGGTTTGGGGGGCTTTTGGAGCGTTTCAGAGCCTCCGATCGCGATCTGACGGCCCGGAAAGGAGGGGGTTTTAGGTGGGCTGCAGGTGGGTTGTGAAAAGAGGTTGGACTGAGATGAGAGGACAGGAGTGCAGCCCGGCAACTGTTTCCGGAGACCAAAAACGTCCGACGTTAGACCGACTATAATGTCGCTATAGTTATCCGTTGGGGCATCAATCGAACTCCGAGTGCGATGAAACTTGGCAGGCGGTCTACCTACACTATAACAAGACCACACGTCAACTTTCATCCCAATCCAAGAACATTTTCCGGCCACTTATAAAATACTATTTCGGACATGCCGCGGGCGCGTGCAAGTGTGTCTGGGCTCAGAATGGACAACAGACGGAACTCGGAGAACCCAGACGAATGCAGGTTTTGAAAACATGATGATGCAATGCACATGATGACAAGATGAAATGCAACACGCAAGCAAATGACATGGCAACAACAGCGAATAACTGGACGACACCTGGCACATCGGTCACGGGGCATTACAAGAGGGCTAGTAGAGACCGTGCATGTGTATATATGCATGTGAGAGAAATAGTGTTTTCCAACTAAGATTAGTCAAAAGAGTGGTACATGGTAGTCAGAAAGAGAGAGAGAGAGAGAGAGAGAGAGAGAGAGAGACAAGAGAGCATGTGCTTGAGACTCCCTGACACACCGAGAGAGATTGTGAGCATGTGTGAAAGAGAAATGCCGATGCATATAAAGTGTGTGCACTTATGTGGTAGATAGAGATATATATAGCGCGTTTGTGAGAACGGGCCGAGGCATAGTGCATCTACGTGTAAAAGGCGGTTCTATGCATTAAATTAAAATATAAATGGCATTATTATTTTTGGATGAGATCATGAATTTTGCAAATTGTGTATGGACGAAAATTGGTCATCAGACACCCATACTCTATTGAATTCTAGCATGTGCATGTGTTTATTTCATATTATCAATCCATAGAGTGAGAGCAATTTGAAATACAGGCAATGGATGCTTTTGCAATTCATATATAAACATTAATTAGTGCACTCCATGTTGTTAGTGTGAAGCACTTTATACATTTGTCACTTGCATGGATACATTCCAAATTGCTAGCTACGAAATAGAATACATGTCGAATTCAACATAAAGGGGGTTTCGAAGATTCGAATTCACAGGAAGTGCATTCATCTATTTGAACCCGAGATAATGCCATTTGTAAATCAAATGTAAAAGGGGGCATCAATCTTTGTTGTGCGTTTGAACATGCTATATATATTCATACGCATGTCTAACTTTTTTTGCAACCATGGAGATTATATCTGGAACCATGCATGAACTGAGGTAAGTTGCATATTTTTTAATATATACTCGTGTACAATGTATGTTCAAATGTACCCCCTCCATTCCAAAATAATCGTAGCTTTAGAATTTTCAAGAGTAAAGATTTGTGAAGTTTGACAAATCATGAAAGTTCAATTCAAGAAAACCGAAAACGTTAATGCTTCTGCTCCCAAATATTGAACGAAGCGCCAAATAGGCCTCTGGTCACCCGAAACCGCGCGAGACTAATGTTTGGTGGTAGGAAATTACTGTCTTGACACTGGCCCATGTAGCCTATCGGCCCGATGTCCAAAGGTCTAAACTGGGATAGGTTTGTAACTTCACCAAGATGCCAGTCTCAACCGCCTCCGAGAAGCATTCATACGCCGTGGGCGCCTAAACACCCATGCGCTCGGCCGAAATCTATCCCGCCCACATTTGGGACACCTGAGGTTGCTGTCCTACCCCCAACCCGCAATATGTCCTAAATTTTAGATGGGGGCAAAGTTTGTAACTTTCCCCAAATTTCAAACAAGCGCATTGCAAACCGAAACACTGTTCCCCCTTAGTTCCCTCCCTCCCTCCGTTTCCCCATTCATACTCCATGGGCGCCAAAACGCCCTCTCCACCAGCCGCAAAACCTAGCCTCCTCCATCCTCCACCCCATAGCGCCCAATCCACTGCCGCCCTCCTCCATCACGCCGGAGCTGGTACCCCGACGTCGTCATCCAACGCAACCGCAACCGCAACGCCCTCAAGGACTTAGCAGCTGAAGCCGAGGTAGAGCTGCCTCCACAACACCGACGCCAACGTGCGCCGTACTAGAACCACTCCGACCACGCCGTCCTGCGCCTCACTGTTGCCGCTCCACTATCGCAACCGTCCACCACACCGGAGCTGTTCCCGCTACGCCATCGTTCGCCGCCTCGGATCTGGTTCCCCGCCGTCGACAGACGGCCACCGCACCACACTCAACAACTTGGACATGGGTTCGTCCAAGGCTCCACCGTCCTCCACAACTTCTCGTTTCCAGTGAACCACAAGAAGATCATTGGAAAAATAGAAGGAGGACACAACACTGCCAGCACAAAGAGGTACTCCTCTTCCCTTATTCGTGCAAACCTTACGTCTCTGCTCACACCGTATTCATCCCACAAAAGAAACTAGTTGAGTGCTTCTTACTGCCTCTTCTTCGTGATACTAAATGCACAAGGTTTCCTCCCTTTACTATTTCACCTTTGATAGAGGTCAGTAGCCCGCCTGGATTTCAATTCAAGGTCAGTCAAACCGCAATTAAAAGAAGCAACACCCGCTTAGGCGCACGGAGCACCTAGTCCGCCTGTTCGCCGGGGAAGTGGCGCATTGGTGTCTATCATAGGGGTGTGGGTGCAGGACCTGCTTGCGCCTGATCTGGAGGTCGGTGGGGCTTGAATGGATGGCCAGGGGCGGTGCGGTGAGGTCGAGGGGAGGGCGCAGGCAGGGGACTTGGCCGGTGGTCGCTGGCGTTTTGAGGAAGATCGTCAACACTGACTGGCTGGAGGTAGATGAAGGCGATCTGCCCGTTCTTTGTACATCGGACGGTGTAGAAAAATGGACTGACCTATTTGTTTCAGTCGACTGTTATTTTCATAGAATCATGTAGTAATTTAGTGTGCCATGCATGTTGTAGAGCTATCATATGTCTCCCGTCGTTTATTTCTCACCGACCTGCTATCTGCTACCTTTACACTGTACTAATTGTGCACACACTTCACCCATACTCACACTATTGTTTTTTTATGCATGGGTATTTCAGACTTTGACGCAGTGTTGATGAATGCAGAAAAGGAAAGACAGAAGTAGCTCCCTTGTAATTCAAAGATAAGCACTAAGCGTTTCAGCGCTCTAAAGGGTGCAGTGTCAGTAGTTGGAGACAGTAAACGTAGCTCTACATTTGATGATCTCAATTTCCACACACAACCATCCCAGGTGCTTGCTTTAACTTCGCGCTGTCAAATGTGGTTGCATGTTGCATATGGTGTCTAGCTTGTATTGCTTCCAATTTGGTTAAATTGCATCTGCTTAGTTTACACATTATACCTTTGATAATGACATGCCTTCCTATTTTTGATACATACCACATATGTCTATTAACCATGTTCGTACATCAAACTAATACTCTTTTGTATCCCTCGACAATCACTTATGATGAGACAGTCACCCAGTGGGTTACTGTGAGACGCCATACTCGTTTAAAGAGTGCAGTGTCATCCTCCCCACATGATTCTCAAGAAACAGCAAGGCTAAATGAAGATAGTCAACGTAGCTCTCTAGTTGATGACCGCAATTCCCCCACACCACCATCACATGTGCTTGCTCTAACTTCGCAGTGTGATATGTGGTTGCATGTTACATACGGTGTCTAGCTTGTAATGCTTCTAATTAGGGTAAATTGCATCTGCTTAGTTTATACATTATACCTATGAATATGACATGCCTTCCTATTTTTGGTACACACTACATCTATGTGTTAACCTTGTTCTTACATGAAACTACCTCTCTTCTGTATCCTACATCAATCACTTACGATGATTCACCTTTATTCGTTGCATATTGCATATTATTTCTAGCCCGTTGCCATGTATTGCTTCTAATTTGGTCAAATACATTTGTTAGGACACCCTTTTAATTTGGCAGAGTGATATTGGTTTCATCTTTCATATGGTTTCTAGCTTGCATTGATTCTAACAAGTTCAAGCACCTTGTGCTTAGTTTACACTTTATACATCATACATGTCAATATGTCACGCTGTCCTGTTTTTCATACATATTCCATCCTCCTATCATGCGGCTGCCTTACATGAAAGTAGTGTTCGTCGGTATCATGCATCAATGAGTTCTGAAGAGCAAATTTTATTCCTTTTTCTTGTGGGTTCGACTTGACAAGGCAAAATCAAGAAAGAGGAAGGAAAAGAGTAAGGAAGGCGATGATGGTGGTCCTCTGCAGCAACGTAAATGGAGCATCTGTACTGATTCTCCTTGTATTGATAGTGCATTACAAGGTCCAAGTCTCCGCTACCCTACTCCACCATCCAAGGTGCTTGCTCTAACTTGGCAGTGTGATATCTGGTTGCATGTTGCATATGGTGTCTAGCTTGTATTGCTCCTAATTAGTGTAAGAGAAAATTCCTTATATAACACAGTTTTAAATATTGTTTCCCTATTTAACACTGGAAATTTCTTTCTTCCCTATCTAACACTGTGTCTAAATTTTATTCCCTTTTATGACACTTTCGTCCATTTTATGCCTTAACGGTGTTAAATGACATCTGAAAAGTCATATTTGCCCCTTATGAAGTATGTGACCAACATTTAACCCCACTAGATGAAGCTTATATGGATGACCGATCCCTAATTTACTAGATTATAAAGTAATCAATTATTAGTCTTTGACAATGATAGAGCAGTAGGATAAAAGACGTACGTGATTAAAGCTAAAACGGAAGAACATAAGTACTATGTACTTTACCTCCTAGGTGACCGAGTAATTAAACAATGATTAGTTGGTTAGTATGTGCATGTGCTGACCGAGTAATGTGTTAGTGTTCACCCACAAAAAAAAGTAATGTGTTAGTGGCCTAGGTTATAGTGCGTGAGTGGCAGAATATTAGGGCCAGCTTGTGGCTCGGCTGTGTGTGTGGGTGCTATGTATGGCATTTTAATCATTTTGGTTGTGTTAATGAGAGGAAGTGAAAAATGTAGGATATGTGTTTCCACTCGGAGAGAAGGCAAAGCTAGTTCTTTCCTAGGTGAAATGTACTTCCCCATAAAGAAATATAAGAACATTGCTTAAAATAATAGTAAAAGCCAACAGCTAAATAGCTGGCTTTGCCACTACCGGCAAGTACGCTTACATATTTGAATACCGCGCGCCGGAGGGGCCGCATACACATACATCTATGCATATCTAAATACCCGTGTGTACCAGCTAAAGAAGAGGAGCTCAGTATCCGCAAGAAAAAAAGAGGAGCTCAGAAAGGTAATGGGCGCGCATCATGTACTTTACCTCCTAGAATCGCATCAACAGAAACTCACACATAACGAGACGTCCCCGTAGCGGCACGTACAAAAAAGCTAAGCACTCGATTGATTTTCCCTAGAAATTGGCTCACATGCATAGCAAAACGAGTTGGCTCGATACACACATACAAGTAAAATTTTGGTCACATATCATATGAGGGGCAAATAGGTCTTTTCATGTATGATTTAACACCATTAAGGCTTAAAATGGACGAAAATATTATAAAGGGCATAAAATTTAGACTCGGAGTTAAATAAGGAATGAAATGTTTTTCAGTGTTAAATAAGGCAAGAAATTTTAAGACAGTGTTAAATAAGGAATTCTCTCTTAGTGTAAACTGCATTTGCTTAGCTTACACATGATATGTGTGAATATGACACGCTTTCCTGTTTTTGGTACATACTATATCTGTCTATGCCACCATGTTCTTACATGAAACTACTCTTCTTGTGTATCCTGCATCAGTCACTTATGATGGGAGACCTTTAAGTTGGCAGTGTGATATTGGTTTGCGTCTTGAATATGATTTCTAGCATGTATTGCTTCTAGTTTGATGAACACCACCTATGACGAGACAATTTTAACTTGGCAGAGTGATATTGATTGCACCTTCCATATGGTGTCTTGCAGTGTTTCTAATTTGTTGAAGTGCCTTCTGCTTAGTTACCACATCATAGGTGTGAATATGTCAAGCCATCCATTTTTTCGTACATATTCCATCCTCGTATCATGACTTTGCCTTTCATTAGAGTAGTGTTCGTCAGTATCATGCATGAATGAGCTCTGAAGAGCGAATTATATTCCTTTTTCTTGTCGGTTTGACCACACAATGCAAAATAAATAAAGCTGAAGGAAATTGGCAAGGCATTCGATGATGGTGGTCCTTTCGAGCAACTGAAATGGAGGTTCTCTACAGATTCTACTCCGCCATCCTCCCAACAAGATTCGCAAGACAACACAAGGCTAGACAGTCAACGTAGATGTGTAGATGATGAGCACATCTCCCCTACTCCACCATCACAGGTGCTTGCTCTAACTTGGCACTATTATATGTGGTTGCATGTTACGTATGATGTCTAGCTTGTACTATTGCTTCTAACTTTGTTGAATTGCATCTGCTTACTTTACACATAATGCCTGTGAATATGACATATGTTCCTATTTCTAGAACATACTATATCCGATCACATGATGTTCTTACACCAGACTACTGTTCTTGCATATCCCGCATCAGTCACTTATGATAAGGCACCTTTAAGTCGCCACTTTGATATTGGTTGTGTCTTGCATATGATTTCTAGCATGTACTACTTCTAATTTGTTGAAACGCCATATAGTTTGAACTTGGCAGAGTGATATTGGTTGCATCTTTCATATGGTGTCTAGCTTGCAGTGCTTCTAATTTGTTGAAATGCCTTCTTCTTAGTTACCACATCATAGGTGTGAATATGTCACGCCATCCTATTTTTCATACATATTCCATCCTCACATCATGTGTTTGCCTTTCATCCGAGTAGTGTTCATTAGTATCATGCATGAATGAGTTCTGAAGAGCGAATTTTATTCCTTTTTCTTATCGGTTTGACTTCACAATGCAAAATCATTATAGCTGAAGGAAATTAGTCTGGCGATGGATGATGGTGGTCCTTCGGAGCAACTCAAATAGGGGGGTCTCTACAGATTCTACTCCGCATTCCTCCCAACAAGATTTGCAAGACAACACAAGGCTGGATAGTCAAAGTAGCTGTGTAGATGATGAGCACATCTCCCCTACTCCACCATCACAGGTGCTTGCTCTAACTTGGCACTATTATATGTGGTTGCATGTTGTGTATGATGTCTAGCTTGTATTGCTTCTAACTTCGTTGAATTGCATCTGCTTACTTTACACATAATGCCTGTGAATATGACATGTGTTCCTGTTTCTAGAACATATGTGTACATGATGAGCACATCTCCCCTACTCCACCATCACAGGTGCTTTCTCTAACATGGAACTATTATATGTGGTTGCGTTTTCCGTATGATGTCTAATTTGTATTGCTTCTGATTATGTTGAATCGCATCTGCGTAGCTTACAACTTATACCTGCAACGATCACTTACCCATAAGACACATTTAACTTGGGACTGTGATGTAGGTTGCATCTTGCATTGTCTTCTAGCTTGTACTACTTCTAATTTCTTGAAATGACATTTACGACGAGACACTTTTTACCTGATAGAGTGATATTGGTTGCATGTTCATATGGTTCCTAGCTTTCATTTCTTCTAATTTTGTTGAAATGCCTTCCACTTACTGTTTTTTCATAGATATTCCATCCTCCTATCGTACGTGTGAATATGAAACATTGTCTTTTTTTGTATATATTCCATCCTCCTATCCTGCGCTTGCCTTACATCAAAGTAGTGTTCGTCTGTATCATGCATCAACCAGTTATGCAGAGCTAATTTTATTCATCTTCTTGTGGTTTTGACTTCATAAGGCAATATCAGAAAATAGGAAGGAAAAGAGTAAGTTAGGGGATGTTGCCGGTCCTCCGCACCGACGCAAACAGAGACTCTCTAGATTTGCCACTGCTACTGCTAATGAAGTTGAAGTCCCAAGTCTACATGATGAGTTCATCTCCCGTACTCCACCATCGCAGGTGCTTGCTCTAAGTTGACAGTGTGACAATTGGTTTCATGTTGCATATGTTGTCTAGCCTGTATTTCTTATATTTTGATTAAATTGCACCTGCTGAGTTTATATGTTATACATGTGCATATGACATGGCTTTCTGTGTCTAGAATACACTGCATCTATCTATCATACCATGTTCTTACATCAAAGTAGTGCTGTTGTGTATCCCGCATCAATCACTCATGATTGGACGCTTTTAACATGGCAGTTTGATAGTGGTTGCATCTTGCATTGATTTCTATGTTGTATTGCTTCTAATTTTTCGAATTGCCACTTATGACACGACACTTTTAACTTGGCAGAGTAATATTGGTTGCATCTTTCATATGGTGTCTAGCTTGCATTACTTCTATTTCCTTGAAAATCCTTCTGCTTAGTTTACACATCGTAGCTGTGAATATGTCATGCCATCCTATTTTTCTTACATATTCCATCCTCATACGGTTGTCTTACATCAAAGTATTGCTTGTCTGTATCATGCATCAATGAGTTCTGAAGAGCGATTTTATTCTTTTATGTTGTGGGTACGGCTTGACATGGCAAAGTCAAAAAAGAGCTAGGAAAATAATATAGTAGGGAGTGGTGTTACTCGTCGGGAGAAACGGAAAAGGATCTGTCGTCCAGATTCTGCTGGTACTTATAGTGCAGTAGAAGGTCCAAGTCCACCGGCTAAATCTACAAACACAGTATCACCTGCTCCACCAGCTGCAGCATCCGCTTCAATTGTACCAGCATATCAACAAGTTACTCGTTCGTTTGCTCCAGAACTGGCCAGTTACCAAGCTGCCTTCACACCTAACACTACTTCTGAAGCACTCCTGACACAACAGGACTTGGCAAGATCAGATGAACCTCATGAGCATCAACACCAAGACGGTACCTGACTGAGTCAAGTTGCAGTTGCATGCTCCTTTATATGTACTCTCACAGTTTGATATACACTATTCGTTGTTGAACTAGCACCACGGCGCAAGCGGAAACAGACATCAGGGATAATGCTTGACATATTAACAAAATCTAAAGGAGGAAGAATGGAGATCCATTTTGAGGCAGGTTTAAAAAGGCCACGTGATACTACAGAGTCAGCCAAGTTAGTATCAGAGGCAGCTGTTGCCATTAGGTGTCATGCGCGTATCCTCCCAACGTGGATCCGGTACAAGAGTGAGAAAGACAATACCCAATTTAACACCTTCCTCGACCATTTATCCGTAAGTAATGTTATTCACCGCAATTAGTAATATTGTCTTGCTCTGTCCCATACTTTCTAGCTTCCTCCTAATAAGACTCACATTCTTTTTTCAACAGATGAGGTTCAAGTTGGATCCGAAAGATGATGCAACTAAACAAGCATGCACTCATGTTTTTCAGTCTGCTCTGCAACAGTATCGGTACCACCTTAGAAAATCTCACTTTGAAGGCAAGGCTAACAATGAAATCGCCCAAACATCTCCAGTGGAATATATTACAGATGAAGACTGGACAACCCTCATTAAACACTGGTCTGATCCAAAGTATCAGGTAGGCTATATGTATTTGATCAGACCACATATTGAACTTGTATTTATGTATGTGCCTTGCAAGTGTATGTTCTTCTAGGCTAACTGTTTGAAGAACAAGACCAACCTTTCTAAAGTGAAATTCCAACAGACAACAGGATCTTGTAGCTATATTGCACACTGCGAGGCTCTTGTAAATAGCTGCTACTTCCTTCTTTTTTCTATGCCATATTATCGTATCTATATTGACTTGTTCAAAATATAGAGGAAAGCCTGTGCGGACCAAAAAGAACCTGAATCGAATGCAGTGCAAATCTTCAAGGATTGCCACACCTGCAAGATGAAGGGCATGAGCACACCAATTCAAGCCGTTGTTGTAAGTCCTTACTCCTCCTGCCTTTGAACTGATTGGTACTGTGATGTGTTCATTTAACTACTTGGTTTGCAGCCAATATCAGTTACTCTGTTCACTTTTATACACAGTTCTCTTAACGTATCATTTCACCGTACATGGTTTAAAAGAGATGAAGGATATTCTTTTGGTCTTGATCTGTAATCTAGTTGTTATGTTCACGTGCGCACACAATGATAAAATAGCCTGTTTGTTTTATATCTATTTTCCCATGATATGAATGATGTCATACTATGTTCATCCTACTTTAAACCATGTCTCTTTATCCTTAGATGTCAACGAAAGTGAGGAAATAGACAATACATTAGGCATGCTACATGGACATATGTTCCAAAAGTGATTTTATTATGTAGTTGGCACTACAATACATGGTAATGTATTATAGTAGTTAACCAAAATAAGTTATGTATAAACGTGTAACCTACTTTGTTTGTTTTTGTCTCATTAGTAACTTATCTGGTACACTAATATACAAGTTCAAACTTTCAGGAAGCTATGGAACAAATGATTGAACAACCACAACCACCAGAAGGTGACGAGGCTACCACAGGCACAATGTCACCTCTTGCTGCAGTGCGTTAGTATCTCTCCACTAACAGTGCAAAAAGCACCTTCCTGCGTAATTTTGGGTTGGTTGTCAAGGTAACCTTGTCCAAATCGCCTACTGAACAAAATCTTCCTGCTAGACAGAGTGATATATCTGTGCTCCAGACACAAGTCCAATCCCTAATGGACGTCGTTTTGGAAACTAGAATAGTGGTTGAAAAATGTCGTCAAGATATGAATGGTTTTGAAACCAGACTATCAGACATTCGCTTCGTCATTCAAGAGCAATGGCGGAAAAAAGGTGAAGATCGTGTTGCTCCATCAGATTCTACAGCCTGACACATTAGCACTCAGGTCAAATGATTTGTGCTTCTATACATTTGATGGTGCTTTTATCTGCAAGGATTGTAAACTTTATGCCAACAAGCCTTTTGTTGTATGGTTAGAATTTATTTTGTTGTGATACAACATTTATGCTGCTGTCAAAGGCTGCAGTAATTACGACGCTATTTTTGTATAGTGTAGGTTTATCTTAGTAATGTATTCGGCCGAAAGCTTTGTAGGAGCCCAACATGCCAACATTCCTCAGGCCCATTCCAATTGGGCTAAAAACGATTATGGGCCGAAATTTGCATGTAGCCAACTAAAAATATTTGGGCTAAATCAGCATAAGCTTTCATATTTTTCTGGTAGGCATGTGCCCATAGTGGGCCTTTAACAGGCCTAAACATAATTTGGGCCCTCAGTAACAATAGGCCGTTTACAGGTGTAAATATCTCGACCCCATAAAAACACGGTCCTTTAATAGACCGAAAGTGAGATTGGGCCCTAATTGTGCCAAATAACCCAATGGTCGTAGCAGGCCAAAATGGTGGGCCATTTACAATGCAGATCTTTCACAAGCCGAAATTTGGACGAGCCATAAATGCGTCGACCTAATACATGGGCCTTTAACAAACCGGAAGTTCGGTCGGGCTAGATTATCATCATTTTTATATGAGCCGTTAATGGGCTTGATGTGACGTTGGGCCACATATGGCCCATGGATTTCGTCCGACATTAACAGGCCGAAAATCACAACAGGCCGAAAGTGGCCCAAATCTATAGTGGGCCTCTAACAGGCCGAATGTCAGACATGGCTGAATATGACCCAAATCCTTCACGGTCATATATGGGCCGATCGTTTCAATGGCCTGTCAATGGGCCCAAATGAAGCAGGACCTTTAACAGGCCGAAAATACACTGGGCCGTAATTCAGCCCATATACTTAGTGGACTGTTAACGGGCTAGAAGTGACCATGGGCCACGATGATGACAATTTTAGGACAGGCCATTGACGGGCTGATTTGACACTAGCCGTACGGGCCTTAACTGAGAATGTTAGGCCTTTAGCTGGGCCGGCCCATTATGGTCTGCAAAATCTTGTGGGCCTTTAGCTGGGCCGGCCCATTATGGTTCGCTAAATCTTGTGGGCCTTTAGCTGGGCCAGCCCATTTAAACTTTATGGGCCACTTTTGGGCCCGTCCATGTGTCAACATATCATAGGCCCATCTCGACCGTTGGATGAGTGACACCTGTGCCAACGCGGAGCTGACGCGTGGTTCCGTCGGCCAATGAGAATTTTACACATGGAAAATCGACATTGGTTGTGGTTGTTAGCGGGTTATCGGATTCAAAACCGGACCCGGTAGCTTAACGATGTCCCGTTACGGTGGATGCCACGTGTTGGTCACCCTTGACGAAAGCACTTCAATGACGCGCGATTTATCATCATGGAAGTGGACACTTCCGTGATGATAATTTTGGTAATGTCATGGAACACTTCTACGACAGCATAGGTATGAATGTCTTCATTCTGTCATAAATTTGTCATGGATGTACATGCATGACAGAAAACGTGACCTACTGTTACAAACACGTATCATCACGGAAGTGTATTTTTTTGTAGTGTATGACTTTGCTATGATTAATGCTTGTCACTAGGGCCCGAGTGCCATGATTTCAAATCTTAACCTATTATGTTTTCATGAATATATGTGAGTTCGTGATCCTATCTTGCAAGTGAATAGTCACCTACTATGTGTTATGATCAGGTAACCCCGAAGTGACAATAATCGGGACCACTCCCGAAGATGACTATAGTTTGAGGAGTTCATGTATTCACTAAGTGTTAATTCTTTGGTCCGGTACTATATTAAAAGGAGGCCTTAATATCCCTTAGTTTCCAATAGGACCCTGCTGCCACGGGAGGGCAGGACAAAAGATGTCGTGCAAGTTCTTTTCCATAAGCACGTATGACTATATTCGGAATACATGCCTACATTACATTGATGAACTGGAGCTAGTTCTGTGTCACCCTATGTTATAACTGTTGCATGAGAAATCGCATCCGACATAATTATCCATCATTGATCCATTGCCTATGAGCTTTTCACATATTGATCTTTGCTTAGTTACTTTTCTGTTGCCACTATTACAATTGCTACAAAAACTACTACTGTTACTTTTGCCACCATTACCGTTACTTCCATACTACTTTGCTACTAAATATTTTGCTACAGATATTAAGTCTTTCAGGTATGGTTGAATTGACAACTCAACTGCTAATACTTGAGAATATTCTTTGGCTCCCCTTGTGTCGAATCAATAAATTTGGGTTGAATACTCTACCCTCGAAAATTGTTGCGATCCCCTATACTTTGGGTTATCAAGACTATTTTCTAGCGCTATTGCTGGGGTGCATAGCTCTATTCTTTGAGTCACTTGGGATTTATATCTGTTGATCACTATGAGGAACTTGAAAGATGAAAGAACCAAGATTTTGCCCTCAACTACGAGGGGAGGTAAGGAACTGCCATCTAGCTCTGCACTTGATTCACCTTCTGTTTTGAGTAAACTTGCGACACCTACTCCTGCTATTGATTCTGATATGTCGCATGTTATTAATGATGCCACTTCTGCTATGCATGATGCTTATGATGAAACTACTTCTATGCACGATAATACTGTGCCATTAGGTGAATTTCTTGATGAACAATTTGCTAGGGTTAGAGATAATGAAATTATTGAAACAGATAATATTGATGAAAGTGATGATGAAGATTCTCCCCCTAGATATGAATTGCCTGATGTGCCCGAGGGTTAGTTATGGATGAAGAAATTGCTAGAGACCTTTTTGCTTGCAAAGATAGATATGATCTTAAGAAACTCTTAGCTAAGCTGAAAGAGAAGTCTTTGAATGCTAGAATGAAATATGACCCTGCTTTTGCTACTTCACCTATCTGTATTTCTGATAAGGATTACGATTTCTTTGTCGATCTTGAGTTAATTACTTTGGTTGAATCTGATCCTTTTTATGGCTATGAATCTGAAATTGTTGTGGCACATCTTACTAAACTGAATGATATAGCCACCCTATTCACTCATGAGGAAAAAATTTGTTACTACTATATCCTTAAGTTATTTCCGTTCTCATTAAAGGGTGATGCTAAAACATGGTTTAATTCTCTTGCTCCTGGTTGTGTGTGTAGTCCCCAGGATATGATTTATTACTTCTCTGCTAAATATTTCCCCGCTCATAAGAAACAAGCTGCCTTAAGGGAAATATATAATTTTGTGCAAATTGAAGAAGAGAGTCTCCCACAAGCTTGGGGGAGGCTTCTCCGATTACTTAGTGCTTTGCCTAATCATCCTCTCAAGAAAAATTAAATACTTGATATCTTTTATAATGGAATAACCGATGCTTCCAGAGACCACCTGGATAGTTGTGCTAGTTGTGTTTTCAGGGAAAGAACTATCGAGCAAGCTGAATTGCTATTGAATAATATATTGAGTAATGATAATGATTGGAAACTTCCTGAACCAACTCCTAAGCCAACTCCGAAGAAAAGGGGTATTCTATTTCTCAGTCCTAAAGATATGCAAGAGGCAAAGAAATCTATGAAAGAAAAGGGTATTAAAGCTGGAGATGTTAAGAATTTACCACCTATTGAAGAAATACATGGTCTTAATACCCGACATAGGTAGTAAAGGTAAATTCTCTCTATAGATTTGATGAAGGTGATATTCCTCGTAATAAGTCTGCTAGCCAATGCTTGGATGAGTTTGATAATTTTATTGTTAAACAAGAAAACTTCAATGCTTATGCTGGTAGACAATTGAAATGCAATGCTTATATTATTGAACACTTGAGTGATTATATGTCTAGATTTAAAGGCGACCTTAATCTTATCAGCAAACATGCTTCTATGGTTATCACTCAGGTAGAACAAGTGCTTAAAGCACAAGATGATTTGCTCAATGAATTGAATAATAAGAAAATGATAATGTTGTTAGAGTTGTGACTAGAGGGGGTAAAATGACTCCAGAACCTTTGTATCCTGAGGGCCACTCTAAGAGAGCTGAGCAAGATTCTCAGAGAACTAATGTTGATACACCTAGTCCTTCTAAGAAGAAGAAAAAGAAAAATGATAGGACTTTGCATGCTTCTAGTGAACCTGTTGTTGACACACCTGAGAATCCCAATGATATTTCTATTTCTGATGCTGAAACGCAATCTGGTAATGAACATGAACCTAGTGATAATCTTAATGATGATGTTCATGTTGATGCTCAACCTAGCAATAACAATGATGTAGAGGTTGAACCTATTGTTGATCTTGATAACCCACAATCAAAGAATCAACGTTATGATAAGAGAGAATTTGTTGCTAGGAAGCATGGTAAAGAAAGAGAACCATGGGTTCAGAAACCCATGCATTTTCCTCCTAAACCATCCAAGAAAAGGATGATGAGGATTTTGAGCGCTTTTCTGAAATGATTAGACCTATCTTTTTGCGTATGCATTTGACTGGTGTGCTTAAAATGAATCCTTATGCTAAGTATATGAAAGATATTTTCACAAATAAAATAAAGATACTAGAAGCTGAAATTTCCTCCATGCTTGCCAATTATACTTTTAAAGGTGGAATACCTAAGAAACTAGGAGATCCAGGAGTACCAACTATACCATGCTCCATTAAAAGAAACTATGTTAAAACTGCTTTATGTGATCTTGGAGACGGTGTTAGTGTTATGCCTCTCTCTTTATATCGTAGACTTGATTTGAATAAGTTGACACCTACTAAAATATCTTTGCAAATGGCCGATAAATCAACTGCTATACATGCCGGTATTTGTGAGGATGTGCCTGTTGTGGTTGCAAACGTTACTATTTTAACGGACTTTGTTATTCTTGATATTCCTGAGGACGATAGTATGTCAATTATCCTTGGTAGACCCTTTTTGAATACTGCAGGGGCTGTTATTGATTGCAACAAAGGCAATGTCACTTTTCATGTTAATGGTAATGAGCATACAGTACACTTTCCAAGGAAACAACCTTAAGTCCATAGTATCAATTCTATTGGATTTTTTTCAAAGATTACTATTGGAGGTTTTGAATTCCCTCTTCCTACTGTCAAGAAGAAATATGATATTCTTATTGTTGGGGACATGTATATCCCCGTTGAGGTAACTTAGTGTTATTCGAAAATTCTCTGGTTTCATGTTATTCAGAAAGAGTTTGCTAACAAGACTTGATCAACCTTGTTAGTGGATTCCTTTTGATGAGCATGAGATGGATGAAGTTAGAAAGCACAACTCTCTGTACCCTCCTTTTACTTTCTGTTATTTAGGTTAAATAAAGCAAAAATAATATTTTCTGTCTGTTTTCTGAATTATCCTTGCAATAAAAATACCCCGAAAATAAAAGTTCTCCAAATGTCCTAAAAATGATATATGATTTTTTGTAGAATATTTAAGAATTACTGGCACTGAGAACACACTAGGGGGCCCCACCATTTGGCCACGAGGGTGCAGGGCACGCCCCCCTGGGGCACGCCCCCTACCTCATGGACCCCACATGCCCCCCTACACTTATTCTAGCACCCACTCACTCCGTCTTCCTCCAGAAAAAAATCCTCCCATAGCTCAAACCCGTGTTCTAGATCATCTTGCTGCCATTTTCGATCTCCATGCTCAAAGCTCCATTCACAAAACTGCTTTGGGGGATTGTTCTTCGGTATGTGACTCCTCGAATGGTCCAATTAGTTTTTGTTCCAGTGCTTTATTTATTGCAAATTTTTGCTGCTACAGTGACCTTGTTCTTGAGCTTGCATGTCAAATTTATATGGTCCAAAGTAGTTTTAATGCATGATATAGCCTCTAGGCACTTGTAGGAGTAGTTGCTATCAATCTTGTTGAGTTTGGTTCACTTTTATTTTGAGTCACTAAAAATTTCAGAAACTTTTCAGAGAAAGAAAATGTTGAAGAGATTATTGAGGGGCTCTTCGAGCAGAAGCTTGAAGGATAAACAGAATGAGGAGAATAAAAAGCCCAAATACAATCTTCCTCGCACTGCGGAGGTTTGGGCGTGTGAATGGCCTTGTGATGAGTTCTTGAGATCCACCGGAATTTACGATGACTTTTATTATATGGCTGAGAATGCAGGGCTCACTAACTTCCTCCATGACCAGTGCGAACAACACGTACCTCATCTTGCCAGAGGCCATTTATGCATACTGGAGGGTGACACAAGTCCCGGAGCATGAGCCTGAGCCACCACTTGACCCTTATCGACAGTCTGTTTATCAGTGGGATCCGAAGGAGACCGCTAACCAGTGGCACCCTAAGGACCCTCCTTAGTACACCAGAGAAAGTAGCTTCGATCCGTGGGCATATACCAACCTAGGCCAAAAGCCTATGCTTGGGGAATACGTATTTCTCACCGACATTACATTCATGTTCAAGTAGCTTCGATCCATGGGCATATACCAACCTAGGCCAAAAGCCTAAGCTTGGGGAGTACGTATTTCTCACCGACATTACATTCATGTTCACACACCCATGCCAGTTGTCGGTGCTCATACTTTTTCATTGTACTATCCATGCTAGTTTATCTTCTTTTCTAAGCCTTCTTCTTGTGTGTTTGAAAAACCTTAAGAAAAACAAAAAAAATTAATTGTAGCTTTTAGCTAGTTTACTTTCCATATTTGTAGTAGTAGTAATTCAAAGAAAACCCAAAAATATTTCTCGTTCTTATTTCGCTTGTTGGGAGCTTTCCCGTGTAAATAGTTTTATTTCTTTTCTTGTTCTTTGGGGTCGAGAGGAGAAGATTGTGATGAAAATGTTGAATGGCTCTCATATGCATTATTGTTGATTTAACCAAGAGCCCATATTACCTTGTCTTCTCCCTTGTATTAAATGCTTGCAGATTCCAGCTTAGTCAATGCGCGCGCACTATTATTATTATCCACACCGTTCGGTCGTGCAAGTGAAAGGCAATAATGACGATATATGATGGACTGATTGAGATGACAAAATTTGGTATGAACTCAACCTACCTTGTTTTTGTACATATGATTAGTTCATCGTTCCTGATTCAGCCTATTATGAATGAAACATTTTTGCAATGACAATTAGAGATTATAGTTGCCCATGCCATGCTTAATTTGCTAGGAGTTTATAATGGTTTACCTTGCGTGCCAACATGCTATTAAAATGGTTGTGATGTGGTATGATTGGGTGGTATCCTCCTTTGAACGATTCGAGTGGCTTGACTTGGCACATGTTCACGCATGTAGTTGAAACAAAATCAACATAGCCTCCATGATATTTATGTTGATGGTGATTTATATCCTACTCATGCTTGCATTCATTGTTGATTAATCTTAATGCATGTTCATGACTATTGTCGCTCTCTAGTTGGTCGATTCCCAGTCTCTTTCTAGCCTTCACTTGTACTAAGCAGGAATACTGCTTGTGCATCCACTTCCATAAACCCCAAAGTTATTCCATATGAGTCCACCATACCTTCCTATATGCGGTATCTACCTGCCGTTCCAATTAAATTTGTATGTGCCAAACTCGAATCCTTCAAATGAAATTCTGTTTTGTATGCTCGAATAGCTCATGTATCAACTAGGGCTGTCTATATTTTCCATGCTAGGTGGGTTATTCTCACAATGAGTGGACTCCTCTCATCACTCACGAGAAAATGGCCGGTAACCGGGATGCCGAGTCCCATGCTCAAATCAAAATAATTGCAAACAAAACTCCCCCGGGATTGTTGTTAGTTTGAGGCACCCGTTGTTTCGGACAAGCCATGGATTGATGTTTGTTGGTGGTGGGGGGTATAAACTTTACCATTCTGTTTGGGAACCGCCTATAATGTGTGTAGCATGGAAGATATCGAGATCTCTTGGTTGTTATGTTGACAATGAAAGTATACCACTCAAAATATTATTTATCCCTATTTCAAAATTCGAGCTCTGGCACCTCTGCAAGTCCCTGCTTCCCTTTGTGAAGGGCATATCTATTTACTTTTATGTTGAATCATCATCCTCTTATTAAAAAACACCAGTTGGAGAGCACCGCTGTCATTCGCATGCATTGCTATTAATTTACATTGAGTATCACTGCGACTGGATCTCTTTTACCATGAATTACAATGTCTACTCAGTCCTTGATCTTCAGGGGTGCTCTGCATTTATGTTTTGCGGTCTCAGAAAGGGCTAGCAAGATACCATCTTGTTATATCATATTATGATTGTTTTGAGAAAGTGTTGTCATCTGAGATTTGTTATTATTGCTCGCTAGTTGATTATGCCACTGATATGAGTAAACATGAGACCTAAATGTTATTGTGAATATGGTTAGTTCATAATCTTTGCTAAAGACTTGAATGCTGGCTTTACATATTTGCAACAACAAGATCAAACAGAGTTTGTAAAAGTTTTTCTTTATCACTTTTAGTTTGTCAACTGAATTGCTTGAGGACAAGCAAAGGTTTAAGCTTGGGGGAGTTGATATGTCTCCAATGTATCTACTTTTCCAAACACTTTTGCCCTTGTTTTGGACTCTAACTTGCATGATTTGAATGGAACTAACCTGGACTGACGCAGTTTTCAGCAGAATTGCCATGGTGTTATTTTTGTGCAGAAATAAAAGTTCTTGGAATGACCTGAAAATCCACGGAGACATGTTTTGGAATTAAAAAAATACTAGCGAAAGAATCAGCATCAGGGGGCCCACACCCTGTCCATGAGGGTGCAAGGCGCCCCCCCTGGGGTGCGCCCCTGCCTCATGGGCCCCCTGAGACTCCACCGACGTCAAATCCAACTCTATATATTCACGTTGGGGGATAAAAAATCAGGGAGAAGGATTCATCGTGTTTTATGATACTGAGACGCCGCCAAGCCCTAATCTTCATCCGGAGGGCTGATTTGGAGTCCGTTCGGGGCTCCAGATAGGGGAATCCGTCGCCATCGTCATCATCAACCTTCCTCCATCACCAATTTCATGATGCTCACCGCCGTGCGTGAGTAATTTCATCATAGGCTTGCTGGACGGTGATGGGTTGGATGAGATTTACCATGTAATCGAGTTAGTTTTGTTAGGGTTTGATTCCTAGTATCCATTATGTTCTAAGATTGATGTTGCCATGACTTTGCTATGCTTAATGCTTGTCACTAGGGCCCGAGTGCCATGATTTCAGATCTGAACCTATTATGTTTTCATGAATATATGTGAGTTTGTGATCCTATCTTGCAAGTCAATAGTCACCTACTATATGTTATGATATGGTAACCCCGAAGTGACAATAATCGGATGTTGGGGAACGCAGTAATTTAAAAAAAATCTTACGCACAGGCAAGATCATGGTGATGCATAGCAATGAGAGGGGAGAGTATCGTCTACGTACCCTCGTAGACCATAAGCGGAAGAGTTATGACAACGCGGTTGATGTAGTCGTACGTCTTCATGATTGACCGATCCTAGCACTGAACGTACGGCACCTCCGCGATCTGCACATGTTCAGCTCGGTGACGTCCCGCGAACTCAAGATCCAGTAGAGCTTCGAGGGAGAGTTTCTTCAACACGACGGCGTGATGACGGTGATGATGTTGCTACCGGAACAGGCTTCTCCTAAGCACCGCTACAATATTACCAAGGTGGATTATGGTGGAGGGTGGCATCGCACATGGCTAAAGATCAATGATCAACTTGTGTGTTCATGGGGTGCCCCCTTCCCCCGTATATAAAGGAGTGGAGGAGGGGGAGGGCCGGCCCTCTCTATGGCGTCCCCTAGGGGAGTCCTACTCCCTCCGGGAGTAGGATTCCCCCCTTCCAAGTAGGAGTAGGAGAGGAAGGAAGGAGGAGAGAGGGAGGAAGGAAAGGGGAGCTGGCCCCCTTCCCAATTCGGATTGGTCTTGGGGAGCGTGCCTCCCTCTTTTCCCTTCCGTCTCCTCTATTCCACTAAGTCCCAATAAGGCCATATACTCCCGGGGGGGTTTCGGTAACCTCCCGGTACTCCAGAAAAATGCTTGAACCACTCGGAACCATTCTGATGTCCAAATATAGGCTTCCAATATATCGATCATTATGTCTCGACCATTTAGAGATTCCTCGTAATGTCCGTGATCAAATCTGGGACTCCGAACTACCTTCGGTACATCAAAACGCATAAACTCACAATACTGATCGTCACCGAATGTTAAGCGTGCGGTCCCTACGGGTTCGAGAACTATGTAGACATGACCGAGACATGTCTCCGGTCAGTAACCAACAGCGGAACCTCGATGCTCATATTGGCTCCTACATATTCTACAAAGATCTTTATCGGTCAAACCGCATAACGGTATACGTTGTTCCCTTTGTCATCGGTATGTTACTTGCCCGAGATTCGGTCGTCGGTATCTCAATACCTAGTTCAATCTCGTTACGACAAGTCTCTTTACTCGTTTTGTAATGCTACATCCCGTAACTAACTCATTAGCTACATTGCTTGCAAGGCTTATTGTGATGTACATTACCGAGAGGGCCCAGAGATACCTCTCCGACAATCGGAGTGATAAATCCTAATCTTTATCTATGACAACTCAACAAACACCATCGGAGACACCTGTAGAGCACCTTTATAATCACCCAGTTACATTGTGACGTTTGGTAGCACACAAAGTGTTCCTCCGGTATTCGGGAGTTGCATGATCTCATAGTCATATGAACATGTATAAGTCATGGAGAAAGCAATAGCAACAAACTAAACGACCATCGTGCTAAGCTAACGGATGGGTCAAGTCAATCACATCATTCTCTAATGATGTGATCCCGTTAATAAAATGTAACATCCCAAATTTTCAATTTGGAATGTTATACATAGATCATCCATGCATATCATGATTTATTGCATTTCCGCAATCCTTGAAATCCTAATCAACTCAAGGACCCACAGAGAGAGTTGGGGATTTTCCGGTTTTCATATTTGACTTTTATCAAATAATGAAACGAGGATTTTGATTTTAATAATTTTTTTCTCTCCGAGAAATATTTCATATTAAATCAAATGAGTGGAGATAATATGACTTCTCCAAAATAATTGAAATATCAGAGGAAAAATATTAAAATCATTTATTGGACTTTATTTGGTTTTATTCAGATTTTATTTGCATTAGAAAAATTGCACATTTTCAAAATTTCATTTTAGGGCCAAGAAAATGTTCAACTCGTCCTAAATATTTTATTTAGATGGTGAAAATTTATTTTGGCATTTTTAGATTATTTTTTAGGATTTTATTTTGGTTGGCGAAATTATTTAAAAAAAATTCCCGCGCCAACTGGGCCTAAGGCCCAGCCGCGCCAGGCCGCCGCCGCCGCCTCCTGCGCGCGCGCACTGCCGCCGCCGACTCGGACTAAGAGTCCGAGCCAGACTCTTCTCCGCCATCGCGCCTTGCCCCCTCCTCCAAGCCGCCCCACCCCGCCCTTTATATACCCCGCCCCGCCGCCGTCCCAAACACCCCACCGCACCACCGCCGCCTGCCGCCGC
>NC_041382.1:567016436-567028117 GCF_002162155.2 Triticum dicoccoides | reverse complement strand
GCCGCCTAGCCGCCGCCGCCTGCCGCCACCGCCGCCGCCGAGCGCAGCCGCCCCGCAAGCTACGGCCCCGCCACTGCCTCGCCTCTCCGAACCTCCCGCCGGAGGTAGCTGCCGCGCCCCGCCGCCGGTTTTTTTTATAAAGACCGTTCGGTTTTTTAGAAACCCTAGATCCGCTTTTTTGGATTCGCCGGTTTTTCTCGGTTCTTCTAGTTAGCGGACCTTGTCTGAACATTCGTTTTAACGAACGGTTCTTCGCCCGTTAGATACAGCTAACGAACGCTCGTTCGTTAGTCTGTTCGTCAGTTTTCTTTTATCGGATTTATTCCATGATTTTTCTGATCGTGATTTCTGATCCGATCTTAGTTTCTGTTTATCTTTTCGCTCGTTTATCAGAATCAGGCGATTCAAGCGCCTGGAGTTTCGTCTCGAAACCCTTTTTCCGTTTAACCAACTCAAACAAGTTTTTGTTACCGTAAAATTTGACCTAGTTTCAGATTAGTAAACAAAGCTTCTTTCTTTCGCTGTTTGAGTTTGGTTGCTCCGTTTGCTTTGATTCTTTTTGCGTATCGGAGTTCTTAAGTTGAACTTTCTGGTCAACCTCTCTTATTTGAGTTTTGCCTGTGCATCGTTGCTTGTTACTTATGTATGTTATTGTTTGCTTGCGATAGAATTCCCGGAGTGCGAAGCATGTTACTATGAGTCTCTAGGATTCGCGGATCGTCAGCAAGGCAAGTAACACTTTGATCATATCCCTTTATGACCTAGTTTTTATGCATTAGTTCCAATCCTCAAACATTGCATGATTAGGATGTCATTAACTTGTGGGTTGGGAAGTAGTTGCTGAGGTAGAACCTATTGCTCTGTTATATTCAAACCCTTGGGAGTTACTTCTACATATTGCTTATATTGCTATGCTATGCTCGTAGACGTGGTTTGGGTTTGAATGAAATTCATGACAGATGTGAGAATGTTAATTAATGGTTTAACTTAAGGTGACAACTTAATCAAACAACTGGGTGGATTGAGGCACCTGGGGAACCCAGTGTTGTCTGTTTTTTTGGAAATCTCGGGGTACCCGTGTGATCTTCCTATGGACCGCCACCCAGGCTCAAAGGGAACTGAGCTGATTCATGCTAGAAACTTCCGTGTGCAGCCACAAGCTATTATGGGCTCTAGCATAGTTGAGTAAGTTACGTGAAGCTCTTAAAGAGGTAGATTAGCAGGTAGTGGGTTTTGTAGGTTTGGTATGGTCTACCCGGAGTAGAGAGTTAACGTTTCTAAAAGACTGTGTCTCGGTCATCCGTTTCTCAAACACCCTGTAGTGCGGGAAATCCAACGGAGGCGATCGAGTCTTGTGGGGAAAAGTGCCCAAACCTCTGCCTAGTGTACAATCTAATCATGGTTAGCCGTGTCCCCGGTTATGGACAATTCTTGAGTATCTAGTACTTGGGTTATCATATGTATCTCACCATGTTTAATTAATATTGTTGGGTTGTTAATCACTTTAATTGGGATTGAGTTGGGGGTACCTTCTCAATGATGTTTAAACCACCATGATAGTTAAATAAAAATCTATTCCTTTGTTGTAGGGAAAAATTGGCTTTTCGCAAAAAACTGTAACCATAGAGCTTTCCACCAGCCATATATGCATGTAGTGATAGTATTGTTTTGTTTCTACTCTACTGTGTTATATTGCCAGCATATTCCATGTGCTGACCCGTTTTCGGACTGCAACGTATTATGTTGCAGACTTTTCAGACGAGGAGTAAGGTTCGTTAGGTCATTGCCGTGCAGCTCAACTATGCCGTTGGAGTTGATGGACTCACTTTATCTTCCAAGCCTTCTGTTGTTATCGCATTAGATGGCCTTAAGCCATATTATTGTAATAAGTTCTCTTTTAGACTTTTCGATGTAATAAGTGTGTGATTGCTACTCTGTTATAAATCCTCGAGTACTGTGTGTGTCAGCATTACCGATCTAGGGATGACACTGAAGCACAGAGACTTGACCATCTAAGATCGGGTCGCTACAAGATGGTATCAGAGCACACGCTGAGTGTAGGACACGACCACTAAGATAAACCCTAGGTCACACTTCTCTACTCATTTCTGACTCCTTGCCATTTTCTACTCTTTAGGATGATGGAGAAGAAGAACAAGTTTGCACAACCGGATGAAGACACACCTTTTGGACGCCACTTGAAGGAAGTCACTAGGTACTTGAATATTGGAATACCAAGCTTCACCGGGACGTACAACGCCACTTTACCAGAAGAAGAGCGCTGGATGATTCAAGTACAAGTTGGAGGAAGGACGTTCTCACCAACCTCTAAACCCATAGAATTTTCCTTCGACGCATCAACCTGGAGTTTAGGAAAGAGTATGGCAGCTCACATCACCATGGGACGCATTGGAGAAGTTTACAACAGGGAGCTTAAGGACACTATTTACCAAATATGTGGGCGCCGAGACGAGCAATGGGAAGTAAACAGCACTAAGAAGGATAGATCCATTGCAGCTTTCGTCCAGGAGTTAAACCAGCACATTTGACGTCAGGAGAACCAGATGTGTGCGAACATGATGAATTTGAAGAAGGAAAATACTAGGATCATCGAGCTGGAGGAAGAACTCAAGTTTACCCACGATGGATATGAGGAGGAAATCAAGACCCTACTAGAGAAGAATGACAACCTAGTCAAGAAGATCGGAGTATTCATGGGAGGACCAGCACCGGGAGTAGAAGACAACGATTCCACTTGCCCGGACAACTACATCATCATCGACGACACCGACTCCGACCCTAGTGATGATGACTTTGAAGACGAAGCTGGAGCAGATATCATGGAGTCTTCCACCGATCAAAATTTCTAGATGACCACCAACTATTAGTAGTATTTCCCCCATGTATATAGTAGTAGTGAGCACTTTTGCGATAGTTCTAGACCGTTTGTATGCCCTTGCTTGATTGATTGAGTGAAATGATTGTGTTTGTCTCATGTGCATATGGGTAGTGCTTTCTCATTAGACCCCTTTTCTATTCTAATCTCTTCCATGTAAACCCATCAGATGCCTCCGAGACGTGACACCGGTTTTACCTTCCCGCCGGAGCTCACCCAGTTGATCCAGCAGCAGAATGCCTTATGTAATTGCTAGTTCAGAACCAGGGCAACAACAACAACAACAACAACAACAACCCACCGCCATTGGACAACCTAGCCCGTTTTCTAAGGTTACAGCCACCGGTGTTTTCCAGTAGCATCGAGCCTATAGTTGCTGATGATTGGCTACGCCGTATTGGAAGGGAGTTGACCACCGCAGGTTGCACAGATGCTGAGAGGGTGCGCTTTGCCGCACATCAATTGGATGGACCAGCAGCCTCATGGTGGGACAATTACACAGCCACTTTTCCTGTAGCCAATGTCACTTGGGACCAGTTTCAGCAAGCTTTCCGCACCGCCCATGTCTCAACTGAAGCTATGCAGATGAAGAAGCGGGAGTTTTGCAACCTACGCCAGGGGAACCGTACTGTGGCTCAGTACGTGGATGAGTTTAGCAAGTTATCACGCTATGCCCCTGATGATGTGGCCACAGATGCCGTGAAGCAGGAGAAGTTTATGGAAGGGCTGAATGATGAGATGAGCATGCAGTTGATGGTAGCAACCTTCAGCAACTACTAGGAGTTGGTAGATAAGGCTCTTATGATTGAAGGGAAACAGCAGCAGATTGAGAGCCGCAAGAGAAAGTATGGACAAGGGAAGTATAACTCAGGAGCTCAGCAGAAGCCTCGCCTAACCCCGAACTCGGGAGGACTTGTTCATAACCATGGAGGTCACAACAACACTGGAGGAGGATCACATAACCACAGTGGCGCTAAGAATGGGAACAGAACTAACAATAATTAGAACCGCTCCAACCCATCCACTCCCGCCAAAAGAGACTTAAGTCAGGTTACCTGTTTTAAGTGCGGGAAGACAGGGCACTATGCCAATGATTGCCCCAAGGAAGGAATGGAAACGGAAATGGAAGCACTGGGAAGAAGCCCAATCTATTCAACAAAGGACAAGTGAACCACGTTAACGTGGAGGAGGTTGAAGAGCAGCCGGACGCGGTAATAGGTAAGTTTTGGTTAAGTCATTTGCCGCTCTTGTTCTTTTTGATACTGGTGCATCGCATTCATACATATCAAGGGGATTCGTGGATAAGTTTAAATTACCCACCCAAACCCTTAGGACCCCTCTTTTAGTGACTTCACCTGGAGCAGAATATATGGCTAGCCGATGGTGTGACCAGATACCCTTAACCATTGGCACACATGTGTTTCCGTCCGACCTAATTATCTTGGAGTCACAAGGATAGGATGTGATATTGGGTATGGACTGGATATCAAAGTATGGAGGAAGCATTGACTGTGCGAGTAAGTCGATTTATCTCACCACCCAGGAGGGAAAAAGGATTAAGTATGTGTCTAGGAATGTGCCTAAAAGGAGCCAAGTGAATGCCCTTACAGGAGTTGTTCAGGAGGAAGTGCCGGTAGTAAAGGATTACCCGGATGTTTTCCCAGAGGAGTTACCAGGCATGCCACCGGACAGAGATATTGAGTTTTTGATAGAGCTGTTACCAGGAATAGGACCAATATCCAAGAGACCCTACCGGATGCCCGCGAATGATCTGGAGGAAATTAAGAAACGAATCAAAGAGTTATTGGAGAAAGGATACATCCGAAGGAGTTCATCACCTTAGGGAGCCCCAGTACTTTTGGTTGAGAATAAAGATAAATCCTTAAGGATGGTTGTTGATTATCGAGCCTTGAATGAAGTGATGATAAAGAACAAGTACCCACTGCCGATGATCAACGATCTGTTTGATCAGTTGCAAGGAGCTAAAGTGTTCTCAAAGATCGATTTACGATCAGGGTATCATCAGTTGAAGATACGAGAGAAGGACATACCAAAGACAGCGTTCACAACGCGATATGGATTATACGAGTACACGGTCATGTCGTTTGGACTGACTAACTCCCCTGCCTATTTCATGAGCATGATGAACAAGGTGTTCATGGAGTATTTGGACAAGTTTGTTGTGGTGTTTATTGATGATATCATGGTATACTCAAAGAACGAGGAGGAGCACAAAGAGCATTTGCGTTTAGTTCTCGAGAAGCTCAGGGAACACCAGTTGTATGCTAAGTTTAGCAAATGCGAGTTTTGGCTGAAGGAAGTCGGATTCCTTGGACATGTTATATCAGGAGAAGGTATAGCAGTAGACCCCAGCAAGGTTCAGTCAGTCACTGAATGGTTGGCACCCACCTCAGTTAGCGAGATCCGCAGTTTTCTAGGACTCGCAGGATACTACCGGAGATTCATTGAGAATTTTTCCAAGATTGCAAAACCAATGACTGAACTGTTGAAGAAGGATACCAAGTTTAAATGGACAGAAGATTGTGAAGCAAGTTTCCAGGAGTTGAAGAAACGTTTGACTACAGCCCCAGTGCTAGTACTGCCAGATATACATAAGGAATTCCAAGTGTATTGCGACGCCTCTCGCTTAGGACTTGGATGTGTGCTTATGCAGGACAGAAGAGTTGTTTCGTATGCCTCACAACAACTAAAACCTCATGAGTTGAATTATGCCACACATGATTTGGAGCTACCAGCCGTAGTGCATGTGTTGAAGACTTGGAGACATTACCTTATTGGAAACCGTTGTGATGTGTACACGGATCACAAGAGTTTGAAGTACATCTTCACCCAGAAGGAGCTGAACCTTAGGCAGAGGAGATGGTTGGAGCTTATAAAGGATTATGACATGAAGCTACACTATCATCCAGGAAAGGCCAATGTCGTAGCAGACGCATTGAGTCGTAAGATTTATGCTAATATCCTTGAAAGTAAAGGACTGCCGAAGGAATTAGCAAGGGACATCATGGAACTTCGGTTAGAGATTGTACCTAGAAGGTTCATTGCAACAATGGAGGTCCAGTCAACATTGCTGGACAAAATTCGGGAAGCTCAGAAGGATGACAAAGAGATTGCCGAGATAAAGGAGAAGATGGGCAAGGGAAAGGCCAAAGGTTTTTGTGAAGAAGAGCACAATACCCTATGGTTTGAGGATCGAGTTTATGTGCCCAATAACCAGGAGATCAGGAAGATAATACTTCAAGAGGCCCATGACTCACCATACTCAATACACCCCGGAAACACCAAGATGTATTTGGATTTGAAGGAACGTTTCTAGTGGACTGGTATGAAGAAGGATATTGCTGAGTATGTAGCCGTATGTGATGTATGTCAGAGAGTTAAGACAGAACATCAGAAGCCAGCAGGACTGTTACAACCTATGCCGATACCCGAATGGAAGTGGGATAAACTTGGCATGGACTTTATCACCGGATTACCCAGGTCTAAAGCAGGATATGATTCCATATGGGTAGTAGTTGATCGTTTGACCAAAGTAGCTCACTTCATCCCAGTGAAAACCACCTATACAAGTGCAAAGTTGGCCAAGATCTATATGTCCAGGATCGTATGTCTGCATGGAGTTCCGAGGACCATCGTATTAGATCGAGGAACACAGTTTACTTCAAAGTTTTGGCATCAGTTACACCAGACTTTGGGAACGAGATTGGAGTTCAGTACAGCATTTCACCCGCAGACAGATGGACAGACTAAGAGAGTCAATCAAATTTTGGAGGACATGTTGAGAGCCTGTGCGCTAGATTATGGATCTAGTTGGGATGACAATTTGCCGTATGCAGAGTTCTCATACAACAATAGCTACCAAGCTAGTTTGAAGATGGCACCATTTGAAGCCCTGTATGGACGCAGGTGCAGAACACCGTTGATGTGGGATGAGGTAGGAGACCGACAGTTGTTTGGACCAGACTTGATTATAGAATCTGAGGAGAAGGTAAAACTGATCCGAAACCGACTGAAGATTGCTTAGTCCAGGCAGAAGAGTTATGCAGACTCAAAACACAAGGAGGTAACCTATGAAATTGGAGAAAGAGCATATCTGCGAGTATCGCCCTTGCGAGGAGTGAAACATTTTGGAGTTAAAGGAAAGTTAGCCCCGAGATTTGTAGGACCGTATCACATTTTGGAACGGATGGGAGAAGTTGCCTACAAGTTGGAGTTACCTGAGGGATTGTCAGGAGTCCATGATGTGTTCCACGTTTCATAGCTGAAGAAGTGTCATGCTGAGATGGCTGATATACCATTAAGAGGTACAGTACCCTTGGAGGCGATTCAGTTGGACAGTGATTTGACTTACGAGGAGAAGCCAGTTAAGATTCTTGAGTTTGCCAGCAGAGTCACCCGCAGTAAGGTTATCAAGTTTTGCAAAGTTCAGCGGAGCCACCGTACCGAGGATGAAGCCACCTGGGAACGAGAGGATGATCTCTGCAAGGACCACCCATACCTATTTTCTAGCCAACCCGAATCTCGAGGGCAAGCTTCATCTTAAGGGGGGTAGGTTTGTAACATCCCAAATTTTCAATTTGGAATGTTATACATAGATCATCCATGCATATCATGATTTATTGCATTTCCGTTCCGCAATCCTCGAAATCCTAAGCAACTCAAGGACCCACGGAGAGAGTTGGGGATTTTCCGGTTTTCATATTTGACTTCTATCAAATAATGAAACGAGGATTTTGATATTAATAAATTTTTTCTCTCCGAGAAATATTTCATATTAAATTAAATGAGTGGAGATAATATGACTTCTCCAAAATAATTGAAATATCGAAGGAAAAATATTAAAATCATTTATTGGACTTTATTTGGTTTTATTCGGATTCTATTTGCATTAGAAAAATTGCACGTTTTCAAAATTTCATTTTAGGGCCAAGAAAATGTGCAACTCTTCCTAAATATTTTATTTAGACGGTGAAAATTTATTTTTGTATTTTTAGATTTTTTTAGGATTTTATTTCGGTCGGCGAAATTATTTAAAAAAAATTCCCGCGCCGACTGGGCCTAAGGCCCAGCCGCGCCAGGCCGCCGCCGTCGCCGCCGACTCGGACTAGGAGTCCGAGCCAGACTCCTCTCCACCGCCGCGCCTTGCCCCCTCCTCCAAGCCGCCCAGCCCCGCCCTTTATATATCGTCGCCCCGCCGCCCCAAACACCCCACCGCACCACCGCCGCCCGCGCCGCCTAGCCGCCGCCGCCTGCCGCCGCCGCCGAGCGCCACTTGTAACGCCCTCGATGCGGCTATATCTCCCACGTGTCGAGGCACGACTTAGAGGCATAATCGCATTGAAAGCAATGTCGCAAGTTAGGCAATCTTCACAACATCCCATGTAATATAAGTAATAAAAGGGGAAGGAACATAGTTGGCTTACACTCGCCACGTCAATCAAAGTACATAAATAGCATTACAACATTCAAACACTCATGGCCCGACTACGGCGCCAAAATAAAAGATAAACCCAACATGCAACACGGTCCCGATCACCCCAACTGGGCACCACTACTGATCATCAGGGAAAGACACGTAGTATCAGCGTGAGTCCTCGTCGAACTCCCACTTGAGCTCAAGCGCGTCATCTGGAACGGAATCATCAGTCCCTGCATCTGGTTTAATAGTAATCTGTGAGTCACAGGTACTTAGCAATCTCGCACCCTCGCGATCAAGACTATTTAAGCTTAATAGGAAAGGCAAGGAAAAATTATGGAGCTGCAACAAGCGACTAGCATATATGGTGGCTATCCTGTTCGCAAAAGAGAGCGAGAAGAGGAGGCAAAGCGCGAACGAGTAACTAAAAGAGCATCCTGAGACAAGCATTACTCCAACACTGTGTTCGCTTCCCGGAATCCGCCGAGAAAAGACCATCACGGTAACTCTCACTATTGATTCATTTTAATTAAGTTAAGGTTCAACTTATCTACAACCGGACATTAACAAATTCCCATCTGCCCATAACTGCGGGCACGGCTTTCAAAAGTTCAAATCCCTGCAGGGGAGTCCCAACTTAGCCCATGACAAGCTCTCACGGTCAACGAAGGAATAGACCTCCTCCCGAGACATTTCGATCAGACTCGGTATCCCGGTTCTTCGAGACACTTCGACAAGTTAAAACAAATTCAGCAACACCGCCCGAATGTGCCGACAAATCCCGATAGGAGCTGCACATATCTATTTCTCAGGGCACACTCAGATTGTCTTAGGTACGGGTAGGCCAGCCCAGAGTTGCCCCTGGTGGCCACCGGCAGCTGACAGGTGGACCAACACTCAGAGGAGCACTGGCCCGGGGGGTTTAAAATAAGGTGACCCTCGGGCTCTGGAAAACCAAGGGAAAAAGAGGCTAGGTGGCAAATGGTAAAACCAAGGTTGGGCATTGCTGGAAAAGCTTTAATCAAGGCGAACTATCAAGGGGTTCCCATTATAACCCAACCGCGTAAGGAACGCAAAATCCGGGAACATAACACCGATATGACGGAAAACTAGGGCGGCAAGAGTGGAACAAAACACTAGGCAAGAGGCCGAGCCTTCCACCCTTTAGCAAGTATATAGATGCATTAAGATAACATGGCAATATAATGATATCCCAACAAGTAAATACTGTTCCAACAAGGAACGGTCTCCAATCTTCACCTACAACTAGCAACGCTATAAGAGGGGTTGAGCAAAGCGGTAACATAGCCAATCAATGGTTTGCTAGGACATGGAGGGTTAGAGGTTTGACATGGCAATTTGGGAGGGTTGAAAGCAAGTGGTAGGCATCATAGCATGGCATAGCAAAAGAGCGAGCAACTAGAAAAGCAAAGATAGTAGTGATTTCGAGGGTATGATCATCTTGCCTGCTAAGTTGTCAGAGTTGACTGGATCCTCGAAAGAAAACTCAACGGGCTCCTCGTTAGCGAACTCGTCTCCCGGCTCTACCCAAACAAGACAAACAACCAACAAGGACACAATCAACCACGTGCGAACTCAAACAACATGATGCAAAGATGGTATGCTATGCGAGATGCAATATATGATGCCTATGCAAGATTTGACATGGAATGAATGAACCTGGCCTCAACTTGAGAATCCAAGTGTGCCACTGGAAATATGATATGAAATCGCTTGAAAACGATATAAAGATCACCGGAATCGGAGTTACGGTTTGGAAATGGCAAGCGATTCAAATATGACCACGTTCTGCGATTTACAGCAAGTAGCCATCTAAATGAAACAAGATGAACATGCTACATCACCCAAACATGACAAAAAAATACATGGCAGAGATCCATTCATGATGCTTAACAAAAGACTAGCACTGAGCTACGGCCAATTCATCCATTAACAGGTTCAAACAAGCATGGCAAAAATGCATTTGGCAAACAGATCTCAGACTTAGTGAAATTAACACTTGTCTGGAATTTCAGAGCAGATAGCACTCTTTGGAGCATGAAAATAATATGCTACAGGAGCTGAACATGGCAAAGTAAAGCATGGCATGGAGCTACTCAAAGAGCTTAACGAAAGTCCCTTAATGACCTTGAGCCAAAAGGGATCAGAAAATACATTTGCAAGCATGTGAACATGGCAAAAACATAATCAGTTCTCAGACTTAGTGAAAACTGGAGCATGCTGAACACAGATATCAAGTAGGCATGTTTACGAGCTCGATGCACTCACTACAGAGCAAGTCATGATAATCTAAGCATACACCCATCAAGAATACACATAATTCAAGCTAGAAATGGCAAGAACAATAACATAGCATGCAGGGATCAACTACAACATCCTCGATAAAATTGCTAACAAGTAGACAATCTGCCCAGATTCATGAAATGGCAAAAGTAGAGCTTGATTGACTCAAGCTAGGGTGCTCCATAATTGCAAACAAATACATGGATGGATAGAGCACTACAAGATTAACAAAACATCCTTACTGATCATCCTCAAAAGAGGCACGGACCACTAGGAAACAAAATGAACATATGGCCTAATGAGATAAACAGATTAAGGACTTAGTGGAAATGCCAAGTCCCTGAAATCAGCATTAACGAATGCTCCACTTTGCAAGCTTGTGCTAGTCACCACACACATCACAAAAATACATGGGTTGCACCTCTGGATAGACGGAAAAACATATAACAAAACACATGTAGAGCTCAGGGGCATATCATGCACACAATAATCATGGTAAAAAATGACAAATATCTATTTGGAGCAGCAGATCTGACAATTATCTCAAATAGCACTCTTCCAACAGCATTTCGGGCATTAAGATGAACACAAATGAAAATGATGCAACGAGATGAAATGATGTGCTCTCTGAGATGAACATTTTGATATGCTATATGCCCAAAACGGAGCTACGGATGCAAAGTTACGATGCGATGAACATAGCCAAAATAATTAGGGTTTCGGGCAAAAAGTCAACCCGATCTATTCCCAGATCCAGATCCAGCCGGCACGCTTTACGAGGATGGCCGGATTTCTCGCCGGCGTTGAGGAAGAACTCGCCGGAGACGTCGGGGCGGCCGGATCCGGGCGGGGAGGCGAGGCCGGTCGGCACCGGACGCTCACCGGCGTCGAGGGGCGGCGGCCGGCGGGATGGAGGGCCGCGGAGGAGCTGCGGAGCCGGAGCCGGAGTTCGCCGGAACTCGGGCGGCGACCGGCGCCGGGTAAGGAGGCGGCGGCGCGGCGGAGAAGAAGAGGCGGCGGGGCGCGGCGGATCTGGCCCGCGCG
>NC_041382.1:566987531-567016250 GCF_002162155.2 Triticum dicoccoides | reverse complement strand
CGGTGAAGTGGGCGCGGCCGGGCCACGTGGCGTGCGCGGATAGGTCGGCGGAGGCGGCGGACGCGTCCGGCGCCGTCCGGACGTGTCCGGCGGCGGCGGAGGTGATTTTTTTAGGGTTAGAAGGAGGGGATCCGGAATTTGAGGAAGGGGGTCTATATATAGAGGTAGAGGGAGCTAGGAGTGTCCAAATGAGGTGCGGTTTTCGGCCACGCGATCGTGATCAAACGCTCTAGATGATGGAGAAGGTTTTGGTGGGTTTCGGGCCAAAATGGAGGGGTATTGGGCTGCAACACACACGAGGCCTTCTCGGTCCCTCGGTTAACCGTTGGAGCATCAAACGAAGTCCAAATGGTACGAAACTTGACAGGCGGTCTACCGGTAGTAAACCAAGGCCGCTTGGAAAGTCTCGGTCCAATCTGGAAATGTTTAATCCCCACGCACGAAAGAATGGTAGAAATGACCACCGGAGGATAACGAAGCGCCGGAATGCAAAACGGACAACGGGGAAAATGCTCGGATGCATGAGACGAACATGTATGCAAATGCAATGCACATGATGACATGATATGAGATGCATGACAACGATAACAACACACAGAGACAAAGACCCGAACCCGAGAAAATAAAATAACTTAACGCCAGAAACGGCAAGAGTTGGATACATATTAGCTAAATCATATCCGGGGTGTTACAACACTCCACCACTACGAAAGGATCTCGTCCCGAGATCTAGGACTGAAAGAACGCCGGGTACTCAGAACAGAGGTGATCCTCGCGTTCCCAGGTAGCTTCACGGTCGGAATGGTGTGACCACTTGACTTTGAGGAATTTAATCGACTTGTTGCGAGTCTTGCGTTCAGTCTCTTCAAGAATAGCAACGGGGTGCTCATGATAAGAGAGATCTTCTTGGAGCTCAATGTCCTCTAAGTTGACGGTGCGGTCAGGAGTCTTGAAGAACTTTCGGAGCTGAGAGACATGGAACACGTCATGCACATTTGCAAAGTTTGAAGGAAGCTCGAGTTGATAGGCGAGATCGCCTCTCTTGCTGACGATCTTGAAAGGTCCCACGTATCTAGGGGCAAGCTTCCCTTTGATACCGAAGCAACGAGTACCTTTCATTGGAGAGATGTGGAGGTAAACATGATGTCCGATCTTGAAAGCCAAATCACGGTGCTTGCTATCATAGTAGCTCTTCTGGCGGGATTGGGCTGCTTTGAGGTTATCTCGAATGACTTTGCACATTTCCGCCGCCTCTGTGATTAAGTCATTACGCAAAAGCTGACGTTCACCGGTTTCAGACCAGTTGAGAGGGGTACGACACTTCCTGCCATACAGAATTTTAAATGGGGCCTTGCCCGAATTTGCTTGAAAACTGTTGTTGTAGGAGAATTCAGCATAAGGAAGACAATCCTCCCACTTCATGCCGAAGGAGATCACACAAGCCCTGAGCATATCTTCAAGAATCTGGTTGACACGCTCGACTTGACCGCTAGTTTGAGGATGGAAAGCTGTGCTGAAGCAGATGTTGGTGCCCATGGCCTTCTAAAAAGAATCCCAAAACTTGGAGGTAAAGATGATGCCACGGTCTAAAGAGATCACTTGAGGAATACCGTGCAGAGAGACAATTCGAGAGGTGTAGGGTTCGGCCAATTGAGCTGCATTGATTGACTCTTTGATAGGCAGAAAGTGAGCCACTTTAGTGAGCTTGTCGATGACAACGAATATAGCATCATTGCCATGTTTGGACTTTGGAAACCTAGTCACGAAGTCCATCTCAATGTGGTCAAACTTCCATTCTGGAATGGCAAGAGGTTGGAGGAGACCCGCTGTCCTTTGGTGTTCTGCCTTAACTCTTCTGCAGACATCACATTCATTCACGAACTGAGCAATCTCGCGCTTCATTCAAGTCCTCCAATAAGCCTGCTTGAGGTCCTGATACATCTTCGTGCTCCCAGGATGGATGGAGAGAAGAGAATTGTGAGCCTCGTTCATGATCACTTTACGAAGGTCACCTTTGGGCACAACAATACGATCCTCGAAGAAGAGAGTGTCCTTGTCATCAAGGCGGTAGCACTTGTACTTGGGTTGACTCTTGGCAATCCCAATCTTCACCTTTTTCACCATAGCATCAAGAAGCTGAGCTTGGCGAATCTGGTCTTCCAAGGTAGGAGAGACTTGAAGGTTGACGAGGAAACCTTGAGGAACAACTTGCAGATTAAGTTTGCGGAAAGCTTCACAAAGCTTGGGTTGATAAGGCTTGAGAATCAGACTGTTGCAATACGCCTTCCTTCTCAATGCGTCAGCAATCACATTGGCCTTGCCTGGAGTATACTCGATACTCGGATTATACTCTTGAATCATTTCGACCCATCGAGTTTGCCTGAGGTTGAGATTAGGCTGAGTGAAGATGTACTTGAGACTCTTGTGATCAGTGAAAATGTCCACTTTTCTTCCCAATAAGAGATGTCTCCAAGTCAAAAGAGCATGCACAACTGCCGCCAACTCGAGGTCATGAGTGGGGTAGTTCTTCACATTGGGCTTCAACTGGCGAGAGGTATAAGCCACAACTTTCTTATCTTGCATCAACACTGCGCCGAGACCTTGGAGAGAGGCATCGCAAAAGACCTCGTACGGTTTGGATTCATCAGGCGGAGTCAGAACTGGAGCGGTGACCAATTTCTCTTTCAAAGTGTTGAAAGCAATGTCACACTCCAGAGACCAAACGTACTTGACGTGCTTCTAGAGAAGATTTGAGAGAGGCTTCGCGATCTTAGAAAAGTTTTCAACGAATCTTCGACAGTAGCTTGCGAGACCGAGGAAGCTATGGAGTTGCTTCACGTTCTGAGGAGGTTCCCAATTCACAATTGCAGACACCTTCTCAAGATTTACCACAATGCCCTTGGCAGAGATGATATGACCAAGATAAAGAACCTCATCGAGCCAAAATTCGCACTTGGAGAACTTGGCGTAGAACTGGTGTTCCCTTAGCTTATCGAGTACCAAACGCAAGTGCTTGGCATGATCTTCCTTGTTCTTTGAGAAAACCAGAATGTCGTCGAGATAGACCAAAACAAAGTCATTGGTGTAGGCATTGAAGAAGAAGTTCATCATGCGAGAGAACGTCGGAGGAGCGTCGACGAGGCCAAAAGACATGATAGTGTATTCATATGAACCATAGCTTGTCCTGAAAGCCGTCTTGGGAATATCTTGCTCACGGACTCGAATCTGATGATAACCCATACAGAGATCAAGCTTGGAGAATACTTGAGCACCTTTGAGTTGTTCGAACAGCTCGTTGATGTTGGGAAGTGGGTATTTGTTCTGGATAGTCTTCTTGTTCAATAGACGATAATCAACACAAAGTCGGTCCGTTCCATCCTTCTTCTTCACAAAAAGAACACCACAACCCCACGGAGAAGAACTAGGCCGAATGAGACCCATTCTCTCTTGAATATCGAGTTGCTTCTCCAGCTCCTTCAACTCTTCAGGTACGAGCTTGTAAGGACGCTTGCACACTGGTTCCGTGCCAGGTTCAAGATCAATGACGAATTCAACTGGCCGGTGCGGAGGCATTCCTGGAAGCTCTTCTGGAAAGACGTCTTGATATTCGCAAACGACTGGAATCTGCGAGATAGCATCCAGTTCACCCTTCTCATTGAGAAAAAACAGACGGATGGTATCATCACGAGCGGCAAAGACAATTACATCCTCAGACGAATGAGTCAATTGAATCTGCCTGGCTGCACAATCAAGCTGAGCCTTGTGCTTAGAAAGCCAATCCATTCCGAGAATAAGATCAATATCCGAGTCACCAAGAACCGTTGGAGAAGATAGAAATTTGTAGTCACCCAAAGTGATGGTAACATCTGGAGCAATGGAGTTAGCATGCATGCGCCTATCGGGAGAGACAACTGCTAATGGACTAGGCAAAATTTGCAAAGCCAAACCATGCTTAGATGTAAACGGTCTCGAGATGAAACAATGCGATGCACCCGTGTCAAAAAGAACTTTAGCTGGAATATCATTAACATGAAGGTTACCCATGATGACATCTGACGAGTCCTCTGCCTGAACTGCATTCATCAAGTTGACCTTGGCGTGCTTGGGGTTATGCTTGACCACAGCTGTACTTGCCGATCTCACAGGAGGAGGAGGAGGAAGACGCCTCTGATTGAAACACTTGTTGGCATAATGGCCCTTCTGTTGGCACTTGTTGCACGTGACCTCTGAAAGCGGACGGTGATACGGAGCACTCGATCTTGGAGCTTGAGACGAAGTCTTGTTCTGAAAGCCAGGGTTGGGTGGGTGGGAAGATCCACTGCCACCTTTGCTCTTCTGATACGACTGACGAAACGGAGGATGAGGAAGCCAATACTTCTGCTGCTTGGCCACTTGAGTAGAGGAATAAGGAGTAGCATCTCTGACTCGCTTCTTGGAAGCATCACATCTCAGTTGAGCGGCCTCTTGCTTCAATGCCATGTTGTAGAACTCATCGTACCTCAAGGGCTCAAAGAGAACAAGAGCTAGCTGGATTTCTTCTCTGAGACCACCCCTGAACTGGTATATCATGCTCTTCTCATCAGGGACGTCCTGCTTAGCAAAGCGGGCGAGCTTCTGGAACAACTTGTTGTAGTCATAGACAGACAAAGAGCCTTGCTTCAGGTTGCGGAATTCCTCGCGCTTACTTTCAACCACGCTCTGAGGGATATGATGAGCTTTGAAATCTTGATGGAATTCATCCCAGGTAATCACACGTCCTCCTCTGGAATCCTTGTACTGTTGGAACCACTCTGCAGCTTGGTCTTTGAGTTGGAAGGAAGCGAACTTGACAAAGTCCTCAGGCCTGACGTTACTGCACTTGAAATGCTTGCACAAGTCCACTAGCCAATCGTCAGCATCAGTTGCCTCAACACATTTGCTGAAAGTCTTTGGCTTATTTGCAAGGAACTGGTTGAGTGTAGCAAAGTGATTCTGATTGTTGCCTTGGTTGCCTTGGTTCACTTGATTGCGCTCTTGAATAATTTGCATGATCAACTGCGTGTTTGCATTGGTTGCGGCCATCACAGCTTGCCATGCCTCCGGAGGAGGTGGAGGTGGTGGCGGATCAGGATTCGGAGTCGTGCGCATTGGAGGAGCCATCCTGAAGAGGTTGACATCCATTAGCACATTGATAGGCAAATATTGAAGCTGAATCCAACGGAATGAAAATTGCAACATATAGTCTTCACATCCGAACAAAATGAACGAATGCATTCCACTTGAAATGGTCACATATCCATAAATTGAGAAGCCACTTAGAATTTAGGTAGAGGAATAAATCAACAAGGTACGGATCAAGAACGAATACTCGGTAAGAAATCCCAATCTCAAACCAAATATCCGTGGAAGAAGAACTAGAGCTACAAGAATTCCCACCTATGAAACTCCCGAACCTTTCCGGTTATGCAATCAGGTGTTGGGGATACAGGGGAAGCATAATATCTCACCCAAAACTAGCAAATCCTACATCCAGTTGTATCCATCCTTCAACACATAACCGAGAAAAACTTCGGAAACAATCTACCTCAACCTTCGAAAAGCATCCGTTATACAAGTTATGGCGATACTCCTGAACTCCCGCCCCAGTACTGGGTGGCGTCGAGGTTATTTCACCAACAAACTGCATAAAAGAGATTTTCGATGTCGGCGTACTAAACTCAGGTGTTCCAGAACTGCAACGATAAAATTGTGACGACAACACCTCGGAGCTCAACTCCCCGGGACACTGCCACAACCCCTAAAGACAGGAGGCACCAAGAACAATGTTCTCGTCACAAAACCATCGGAACGATTCCAAGATACCCGCGTGATCATAAATTTTTTTTTAGTGAAATTTGAGAAGAGAAGAGTCAAAACTCTACGCCAGGATGCCTTACCAGAGCGATGAGGAGACTGGGAAGTAAAAAAGAATTCCTAACTCTCCGATATATAATTCCTAAATGACTCAAAAACATTTTTTCTAGACTCAACAACGGCTGCTAAAAATGATCAATCAGTGGGGGCTCCTAAGATCAGGGAAGGCTCTGATTACCAACTTTTAACGCCCTTGATGCGGCTATATCTCCCACGTGTCGAGACATGACTTAGAGGCATAACCGCATTGAAAGCAATGTCGCAAGTTAGGCAATCTTCACAACATCCCATGTAATATAAGTAATAAAAGGGGAAGGAACATAGTTGGCTTACACTCGCCACGTCAATCAAAGTACATAAATAGCATTACAACATTCAAACACTCATGGCCCGACTACGGCGCCAAAATAAAAGATAAACCCAACATGCGACACGGTCCTGATCGCCCCAATTGGGCACCACTACTGATCATCAGGGAAAGACACGTAGTATCGGCGTGAGTCCTCATCGAACTCCCACTTGAGCTCAAGCGCGTCATCTGGAATGGAATCATCAGGCCCTGCATCTGGTTTAATAGTAATCTGTGAGCCACAGGGACTCAGCAATCTCGCACCCTCGCGATCAAGACTATTTAAGCTTAATAGGAAAGGCAAGGAAAAATATATGGAGCTGCAGCAAGCGACTAGCATATATGGTGGCTATCCTGTTCGCAAAAGAGAGCGAGAAGAGGAGGCAAAGCGTGAACAAGTAACTAAAAGAGCATCCTACGGCAAGCATTACTCCAACACCGTGTTCGCTTCCCGGACTCCGCCGAGAAGAGACCATCACGGTAACTCACACTATTGATTCATTTTAATTAAGTTAAGGTTCAAGTTATCTACAACTGGACAATAACAAATTCCCATCTGCCCATAACCGCGGGCACGGCTTTCGAAAGTTCAAATCCCTGCAGGGGAGTCCCAACTTAGCCCATGACAAGCTCTCACGGTCAACGAAGGAATAGACCTCCTCCTGAGACGTTCCGATCAGACTCGGTATCCCGGTTCTTCGAGACACTTTGACAAGTTAAAACAAATCCAGCAACACCGCCCGAATGTGCCGACAAATCCTGATAGGAGCTGCACATATCTCTTTCTCAGGGCACACTCAGATTGTCTTAGGTACGGGTAGGCCAGCCCAGAGTTGCCCCTGGTGGCCACCGGCAGCTGACAGGTGGACCAACACTCAGAGGAGCACTGGCCTGGGGGTTTTAAAATAAGGTGACCCTCGGGCTCCGGAAACCCAAGGAAAAAGAGGCTAGGTGGCAAATGGCAAAACCAAGGTTGGGCATTGCTGGAAAAGCTTTAATCAAGGCGAACTATCAAGGGGTTCCCATTATAACCCAACCGCGTAAGGAACGCAAAATCCGGGAACATAACACCGATATGACGAAAAACTAGGGCGGCAAGAGTGGAACAAAACACTAGGCGAGAGGCCGAGCCTTCCACCCTATACCAAGTATATAGATGCATTAATATAACATGGCAATATAATGATATCCCAACAAGTAAATACTGTTCCAACAAGGAACGGTCTCCAATCTTCACCTGCAACTAGCAGTGCTATAAGAGGGGCTGAGCAAAGCGGTAACATAGCCAATCAACGGTTTGCTAGGACATGGAGGGTTAGAGGTTTGACATGGCAATTTGGGAGTCTTGAAAGCAAGTGGTAGGCATCGTAGCATGGCATAGCAAAAGAGCGAGCAACTAGCAAAGCAAAGATAGTAGTGATTTCGAGGGTATGATCATCTTGCCTGCAAAGTTGTCAGAGTTGACTGGATCCTCGAAAGCAAACTACGGGCTCCTCGTTAGCGAACTCGTCTCCCGGCTCTACCCAAACAAGCAACAAGGACACAATCAACCACGTACGAACTCAAACAACATGATGCAAAGATGGTATGCTATGCGGGATGCAATATGTGATGCCTATGCAAGATTTGACAAGGAATGAATGAACCTGGCCTCAACTTGAGAATCCAAGCATGGCAAAAATGCATTTGGCAAACAGATCTTACACTTGGTGAAATTAACACTTGTCTGGAATTTCAGATCAGATAGCACTCTTTGGAGCATGAAAACAATATGCTATAGGATCTGAACATGGCAAAGTAAAGCATGGCATGGAGCTACTCAAAGAGCTTAACAAAAGACCCTTAGTGACCTTGAGCCAAAAGGGATCAGAAAATACATTTGCAAGCATGTCAACATGGCAAAAACATAATCAGTTCTCAGACTTAGTGAAAACTGGAGCATGCTGAAAACAGATATCAAGTAGGCATGTTTACGAGCTCGATGCACTCACTACAGAGAAAATCATGACAATCTAAGTATACACCCATCAAGAATACACAAAATGCAAGCTAGAAATGGCAAGAACAATAACATAGCATGCACGGATCAACTACAACATCCTCGGCAAAATTGCTAACAAGTAGACAATCTGCCCAGATTCACGAAATGGCAAAAGTAGAGCTCGATTGACTCAAGCTAGGGTGCTCCATAATTGCAAACAAAGATATGGATGGATATAGCACTACAAGATTAACAAAACATCCTTACTGATCATCCTCAAAAGAGGCACGGACCATTAGGAAACAACATGAACATATGCCCTATTGAGATAAACAGATCAAGGACTTAGTGGAAATGCTAAGTCCCTGAAATCAGCATTAACGAATGATGCACTTTGCAAGCTTGTGCTAGTCACCACACACATCACAAAAATACATGGGTTGCACCTTTGGATAGATGGCAAAACATATAACAAAACACATGTAGAGCTCAGGGGCATATCATGCACACAATAATTATGGCAAAAATGACAAATATCTAATTGGAGCAGCAGATCTGACAATTATCTCAAATAGCACTCTTCCAACAGCATTTAGGGCATCAATATGAACTCAAATGAAAATGATGCAATCAGATGAAATGATGTACTCTCTGAGATGAACATTTTGATATGCTATATGCCCAAAACGGAGCTACGGATGCAAAGTTACGATGCGATGAACATAGCCAAAATTATTAGGGTTTCGGGCAAAAAGTCAACCCGATCTATTCCCAGATCCAGATCTAGCCGGCACGCTTTACAAGGATGGCCGGATTTCTCGCCGGCGTTGAGGAAGAACTCGCCGGAGATGTCGGGGCGGCCGGATCCGGGCGGGGAGGCGAGGCCGGTCGGCACCGGACGCTCACCGGCGCCGAGGGGCGGCGGCCGGCGGGATGGAGGGCCACGGAGGAGCGGCGGAGCTGGAGCCGGAGTTCATCGGAACTCGGGCGGCGACCGGCGCCGGGCAAGGAGGCGGCGGCGCGGCGGAGAAGAAGAGGCGGCGGGGCGCGGCGGATTTGGCCCGCGCGGTCGGCGGGAAGGGCCGGCCTCGGGCCCTCGCTGGCCGGCGGCGGGAGGCGGTGAAGTGGGCGCGGCCGGGCCACGTGGCGCACACGGATAGGTCGGCCGAGGCGGCGGACACGTTCGGCGCCGTCCGGACGTGTCCGGCGGCGGCGGAGGTGATTTTTTTTAGGGTTAGAAGGAGGGGGGGTCTATATATAGAGGTAGAGGGAGGTAGGAGTGTCCAAATGAGGTGCGGTTTTCGGCCACGCGATCATGATCAAACGCACTAGATGATGGATAAGGTTTTGGTGGGTTTTGGGCCAAAATGGAGGGGTGTTGGGCTGCAACACACACGAGGCCTTCTCGATCCCTCGGTTAACCGTTGGAGCATCAAACGAAGTCCAAATGGTACGAAACTTGACAGGCGGTCTACCGGTAGTAAACCAAGGCCGCTTGGCAAGTCTCGGTCCAATCCGGAAATGTTTAATCCCCACACACGAAAGAAAGGTAGAAATGACCATCGGAGGAGAACGAAGCGCCGGAATGCAAAACGGACAACGGGGAAAATGCTCGGATGCATGAGACGAACTTGTATGCAAATGCAATGTACATGATGACATGATATGAGATGCATGACAACGATAACAACACACGGAGACAAAGACCCGAACCCGAGAAAATAAAATAACTTAACGCCGGAAATGGCAAGAGTTGGATACATATTAGGTAAATCATATCCGGGGTGTTAGACCGCCGTGCCGCAAGCCGTTGCCTCGCCTCGCCGGACCTCCCGCTGGAGGTAGCCGCTGCGCCCCGCTGCCGGTTTTTTTATAAAGACCATTCGGTTTTTTTAGAAACCCTAGATCCGTTTTATTGGATTCGCCGGTTTTTCTTGGTTCTTCTAGTTAGCGGACGTTCGTCCGAATGTTCGTTTTAACAAACGGTTCTTCGCCCGTTAGATACAGCTAACGAACGCTCATTCGTTAGTCCGTTCGTCAGTTTTCTTTTATCGGATTTATTCCGCGATTTTTCTGATCGCGATTTCTAATCCGATCTTAGTTTTCGTTTATCTTTTCGCTTGTTTATCGGAATTAGGTGATTCAAGCACCTGGAGTTTCGTCTCGAAACCCTCTTTCCGTTTAACCAACTCAAACAAGTTTTTGTTACTGTAAAATTTGACCTAGTTTCAGATTAGTAAACGAAGCTTCTTTCTTTCGCCGTTTGAGTTTCGTTGCTCCGTTTGCTTTGATTCTTTTTGCGTACCGGAGTTCCTAAGTTGAACTTTCTGGTCAACCTCTCTTATTTGAGTTTTGCCTGTGCATCGTTTCTTGTTACTTATGTATGTTATTGTTTGCTTGCGATAGAATTCCTGGAGTGCGAAGGGTGTTACTACAAGTCTCTAGGATTCGCGGATCGTCAGCAAGTGAAGTAACACTTTGATCATATCCCTTTATCACCCAGTTTTTATGCATTAGTTCCAATCCTCAAACAATCCATGATTAGGATGTCATTAACTTGTGGGTTGGGAAGTAGTTGCTGAGGTAGAACCTATTGCCCTGTTATATTCAAACCCATGGGAGTTACTTCTACGTATTGCTTATATTGCTATGCTATGCTCGTAGACGTGGTTTGGGTTTGAGTGAAATTCATGACAGCTGTGAGAATGTTAATTAATGGTTCAACTTAAGGTGGCAACTTAATCAAACAACTGGGTGGATTGAGGCACCTGGGGAACCCAGTGTAGTCTGTTTTTTTGGAAATCCCAGGGTACCCGTGTGATCTTCCTATGGACCGCCACCCAGGCTCAAAGGGAACTGAGATGATTCATGCTAGAAACTTCCGTGTGCAGCCACAAGCTATTATGGGCTCTAGCATAGTTGAGTAAGTTACGTGAAGCTCTTGAAGAGGTAGATCAGCAGGTAGTGGGTTTTGTAGGTTTGGTATGGTCTACCAGGAGTAGAGAGTTAACGTTTCTGAAAGACTGTGTCTCGGTCATCCGTTTTTCAAACACCCTGTAGTGCGAGAAATCCAACAGAGGCGATCGAGTCTTGTGGGGGAAAGTGCGCAAACCTCTGCAAAGTGTACAATCTAATCATGGTTAGCCGTGTCCCCGGTTATGGACAATTCTTGAGTATCTAGTACTTGGGTTATCACATGTATCTCACCATGTTTAATTAATATTGTCGGGTTGTTAATCACTTTAATTGGGATTGAGTTGGGGGTACCTTCTCAATGATGTTTAAACCACCATGATAGTTAAATAAAAATCTATTCCTTTGTTGTAGGGAAAAATTGGCTTTTCGCAAAAAACTGTAACCATAGAGCTTTCCACCAGCCATATATGCATGTAGTGATAGCATTGTTCTGTTTCTGCTCTACTGTGTTATATTGCCAGCATATTCCATGTGCTGACCCGTTTTCGGGCTGCAACGTATTATATTGCAGACTTTTCAGACGAGGAGTAAGGTTCGTTAGGTCGTTGCCGTGCAGCTCAGCTATGCCGTTGGAGTTGATGGACTCACTTTATCTTCCAAGCCTTCCGCTGTTATCGCATTAGATGGCCTTAAGCCATATTATTGTAATAAGTTCTCTTTTAGACTTTTCGATGTAATAAGTGTGTGATTGCTACTCTGTTATAAATCCTCGAGTACTGTGTGTTAGCATTACCGATCCAGGGATGACACTGAAGCACAGAGACTTGACCATCTGAGGTCGGGTCGCTACATAAAATGACAACTCATGTCTATGGTCAGGAAACATAACCATCATTGATTCAACGAGCTAGTCAATTAGAGGAATACTAGTGACACTCTGTTTGTCTATGTATTCACACATGTATTAAGTTTCCGGTTAATACAATTCTAGCATGAATAATAAACATTTATCATGACATAAGGAAATATAAATAACAACTGTATTATTGCCTCTAGGGCATATTTCCTTCAGTCTCCCACTTGCAATAGAGTCAATAGTCTAGTTCACATCGTCATGTGATTTAACACCAATAGTTCACATCTTTATGTGATTAGTTCACATCTCCATGTGACTAACACCCAAAGGGTTTACTAGAGTCGATAATCTAGTTCACATCGCTATGTGATTAACACCCAAAGAGTGATCATATTTTGCTTGTGAGAGAAATTTAGTCAACGGGTCTGCCACATACAGAGCCGTATGTATTTTGCAAATGTTCTATGTCTACAATGCTTTGCACGGAGCTACTCTAGCTAATTGATCCCACTTTCAATATGTATCTAGATCAAGACTTAGAGTCATCCAGATCGGTGTCAAAGCTTGCATCGACGTAACTCCTTACGACGAACTCTTTGTCACCTCCATAACCGAGAAACATTTCCTTATTCCACTAAGGATATTTTTGACTGCTGCCCAGTGATCCACTCCTAGATCACTATTGTACCCTCTTGCCATACTTATGGTGAGGTATATAATAGGTCTGGTACACAACATAGCATATTTTATAGAACCTATGACTGAGGCATAGGGAATGACTTTTCATTCTCTTTCTATTTTCTGCTGTGGTCGGGTTTTGAGTCTTTACTCAACTTCACACCTCGCAACACATGTAAGAACTCCTTCTTTGACTTTTCCATTTTGAACTACTTCAAAATCTTGTCGAGGTATGTACTCATTGAAAATATATCAAGCGTCTTGATCTATCTCTATAGATCTTGATGCTCAATATGTAAGTAGCTTCATCAAGGTCTTTCTTTGAAAAACTTTTTTCAAACACTCCTTTATGCTTTCCAGAAAATTCTACATTATTTCCGATCAATCAATAGGTCATTCACATATACTTATCAGAAATATTGTAGTGCTCCCACTCACTTTCTTGTAAATACAGGCTTCACTGCAAGTCTATATAAAACCATATGCTTTGATCACTTTATCAAAGCATATATTCCAACTCCGAGATGCTTGCACCAGTCCATAGATGGATCGCTAGAGCTGGATCACTTTGTTAGCACCTTTAGGATCGACAAAACCTTCTAGTTGCATCATATACAACTCTTCTTTAAGAAATCAATTAAGGAATGCAGTTTTGACATCCATTTGCAAGATTTCATAAAATGCGGCAACTGCTAATATGATTCGGACAGACTTTTAAGCATCGATACGAGTGAGAAAATCTCATCGTAGTCAGCACCTTGAACTTGTCAAAAACATTTTGCGACAATTCGAGCTTTGTAGATAGTAACACTACTATCAGCGTCCGTCTTCCTCTTTGAAAATCCATTTATTTTAATGGCTCACCGATCAACGGGAAAATCAATCAAAGTGCAGACTTTGTTCTAATACATGGATCTCATCTCAGATTTCATGGCTTCAAGCCATTTCACAGAATCTGGGCTCATCATCGCTTCCTCATAGTTCGTAGGTTTGTCATGGTCAAGTAACATGACATCCAGAAAGGATTACCGTACTACTCTAGTGCGGACCATAGTCTGGTTGACCTACGAGGTTCGGTAGTAACTTGATCTAAAGTTTCATGATCATCATCATTAGCTTCCTCACTAATTGGTGTAGGAATCACAAGAACTGATTTCTGTGATGAACTACTCTCCAATTCGGGAGAAGGTACAATTACCTCATCAAGTTCTACATTCCTCCCACTCACTACTTTCGAGAGAAACCCCTTCTCTAGAAAGGATCCACTCTTAGCAACAAAGATCTTGCCTTCGGATCTGTGATAGAAGGTGTACCCAACAGTTTCTTTTGGGTATCCTATGAAGACGCATTTCTCCGATTTGGGTTCGAGCTTATCAGGTTGAAACTTTTTCACATGAGCATCATAGCCCCAAACTTTAAGAAACGACATCTTAGGTTTCTCCCTAAACCATAGTTCACATGGCGTCGTCTCAACGGATTTAGATGGTGCCCTATTTAACGTGAATGCAACTGTCTCTAATGCATAACCCCAAAACGATAGTGATAAATGGGTAAGAGACATCATAGATTGCACCATATCTAATAAAGTACGGTTATGACGTTCTGACACACCATTACGCTGTGGTGTTCCATGTGGCGTGAGTTGCGAAACTATTTTGCATTGCTTCAAATGAAGACCAAACTCGTAACTCAAATATTCTCCTCCACAATCAGATTGCAGAAACTTTATTTTCTTGTTACAATGATTTTCCACTTCACTCTGAAATTCTTTGAACTTTTCAAATGTTTCAGACTTATGTTTCATCAAGTAGATATACCCATATCTGCTCAAATCATCTGTGAAGGTCAGAAAATAACCTACCCGCCGCGAGCCTCAACACTCATCGGACCACATACATCAGTATGTATTATTTCCAATAATACAGTTGCTCGCTCCATTGTTCCAGAGAACAGAGTCTTAGTCATCTTGCCATGAGGCATGGTTCGCAAGCATCAAGTGATTCATAATCAAGTGATTCCAAAAGCCCATCAGCATGGAGTTTCTTCATGCACTTTACACCAATATGACCTAAACGGTAGTGCCACAAATAACTTGCACCATCATTATTAACTTTGCATCTGTTGGCTTCAATATTATGAATATGTGTATCACTACGATCGAGATTCAATAAACCATTTATATTGAGTGTATGACCATAGAAGGTTTTATTCATGTAAATAGAACAACAATTATTCTTTGACTTAAATGAATAATCGTATTGCAATAAATATGATCCAATCATATTCATGCTCAATGCAAACACCAAATAACATTTATTTTAGGTTCAATACTAATCCCGAAGGTAAAGGGAGTGTGTGATGGTGATCTTATCAACCTTGGAATCACTTCCAACACACATCATCACCTCGCCCTTAACTAGTCTCTGTTTATTTTGCAACTCCCGTTTCGAGGTACTACTCTTAGCAACTAAACTAGTATCAAATACCAAGGGGTTTCTATAAACACTAGTAAAGTACACATCAATAACATGTATATCCAATATACCTTTGTTCAGTATGCCATCCTTCTTATCCGCCAAGTATCTAGGGCAGTTCCACTTCCAGTGTCCATTTCCTTTGCAGTAGAAGCACTCAGTTTCAGGCTTGAGTCTAGCTTTGGGCTTCTTCATGGGAGTGGCAACTTGCTTGCCATTCTTCTTGAAGTTCCCTTTCTTTCCCTTGCCCTTTTACTTGAAACTAGTGGTCTTGCCAACCATCAACACTTGATACTTTTCTTGATTTCTACCTTTGCTGATTTCGGCATCGCGAAGAGCTTGGGAATTACTTTCGTCATCCCTTGCATATTATAGTTCATCACGAAGTTCCAATAAATTGGTGATAGTGACTAGAGAAATCTGTCAATCACTATTTTATCGGGAAGATTAACTCCCACTTGATTCAAGCAATTGTAGTACTCAGACATTCTGAGCACATGCTCATTGATTGAGCTATTCTCCTCCATCTTGTAGGCAAAGTACTTGTCAGAGGTCTCATACCTCTCGACATGGGCATGAGTATGAAATACCAATTTAAACTCTTAGAACATCTTATATGTTCCGTGGTGTTCAAAACGTTTTTAAAGTCCCGGTTCTAAGCCGTAAAGCATGGTGCACTAAACTATTAAGTAGTCATCATACTGAGCTTTGTCAAACGTTCATAACACGTGCATCTGCTCCTGCAATAGGTCTGTTACCTAGCGGTGCATCGAGGACATAATTTTTCTATGCAGCAATGAGGATAATCCTTAGATCAAGGACCCAGTCCGCATCATTGCTACTATCATCTTTCAACTTATTTTTCTCTAGGAACATATCAAAAAATAAATGGGGAGCTACATCGCAAGCTATTGATCTACAACATAGATATGAAAATACTATCAGGACTAAGTTCATGATAAATTAAAGTTCAATTGATCATATTATTTAGGAACTCCCACTTAGATAGACATCCCTCTAGTCATCTAAATGATCATGTGATCCAAATCAACTAAACCATGTCCGATCATCACGTGAGATGGAGTAGTTTTCAATGGTGAACATCACTATGTTGATCATATCTACTATATGATTCACGCTCGACCTTTCGGTCTCCAGTGTTGCGAGGCCATATCTGCATATGCTAGGCTCGTCAAGTTTAACCTGAGTATTCCGCATGTGCAAAACTGGCTTGCATCCATTGTATGTGAATGTAGAGCTTATCACACCTGATCATCATGTGGTGTCTCAGCACGATGAACTGTCGCGACGGTGCATACTCAGGGAGAACACTTATACCTTGAAATTTAGTGAGAGATCATCTTATAATGCTACCACCGAACTAAGAAAAATAAGATGCATAAAGGATAAACATCACATGCAATCAAAATATGTGACATGATATGGCCATCATCATCTTGTGCCTTTGATCTCCATCTCCAAAACACCATCATGATCTCTATCGTCACCGGCATGACACCATGATCTCCATCATCTTGATCTCTATCAAGTGTTGTCACATGCTCGTCTCACCAAATATTGCTTTTGCAACTATTGCTATCACATAGCGATAAAGTAAAGCAATTATATGGCGCTTGCATCTTATGCAATAAAGAGACAACCATAAGGCTCCTGCTAGTTGCCGACAACTTTAACAAAACATGATCATCTCATACAACAATGTATATCTCATCACGTCTTGACCATACCACATCACAACATGCCCTGCAAAAACAAGTTATACGTCCTCTACTTTGTTGTTGCAAGTTTTACGTGGCTGCTATGGGTTGAGCAAGAAATGTTCTTACATACGCATCAAAAACCACAACGTGGTATAGTGATTGCTTTTTTATCTTCAGAAAGAATTCTGTTCATTGAACCCGATTCAAGTAAAGTTGGAGAAACAGACACCCACTAGCCACCTATGTGCGAAGCCCTTCGGTAGAACCAGTCTCGCGTAAGCGTACGCGTAATGTCGGTCTGGGCTGCTTCATCCAACAATGTCGTTGAATCAAGAATCAACTAGTGACGGCAAGCAATATGTATATACCCACGCCCACAACTCCTTTGTGTTCAAATCGTGCATATAACATCTACACATAAACCTGGCTCTGATAACACTGTTGGGGAACGCAGTAATTTCAAAAAAAATCATATGCACACGCAAGATCATGGTGATGCATAGCAACGAGAGGGAGAGTATCGTCTATGTATCCTCGTAGACCGTAAGCGGAAGCGTTATGACAACGCGGTTGATGTAGTTGTACGTCTTCATGATCGACCAATCCTTGCACCGAACGTACGACACCTCTGCGGTCTGCACATGTTCAGCTTGGTGACGTCCCGCGAACTCACGATCCAGTAGAGCTTCGAGGGAGAGTTCTGTCAACACGACGGTGTGATGACGGTGATGATGTCGCTACCGGAACAGGGCTTCACCTAAGCACCGCTACAATATTACCGAGGTGGATTATGGTGGAGGGGGGCACCGCACACCGCTAAAGATCAATGATCAACTTGTGTGTTCATAGGGTGCCCCCTTCCCCCGTATATAAAGGAGTGGAGGAGGAGGAGGGCCGGCCCTGTCTATGGCGCTCCCTAGGGGAGTCCTACTCCCTCCGGGAGTAGGATTGCCCCTTCCAAGTAGGAGTAGGAGAGGAAGGAAGGAGGAGAGAGGGAGGAAGGAAAGGGGGGCCGCCCCCCTTACCAATTCGGATTGGGCTTGGGGGCGCGCCTCCCTCTCTTCCCTTCCCTCTCCTCTATTCCACTAAGGCCCAATAAGGCCCATATACTCCCCAGGGGGTTCCGGTAACCTCCCGGTACTCCAAAAAAATGCCCGAACCACTCGGAACCATTCCGATTTCCAAATATAGGCTTCCAATATATAGATCTTTACGTCTCACCATTTTGAGACTCCTCGTAATGTCCGTGATCAAATCTGGGTCTCCGAACTACCTTCGGTACATCAAAACACATAAACTCATAATACCTATCATCACCGAACGTTAAGCGTGCGGACCCTACGGGTTCGAGAACTATGTAGACATGACCGAGACATGTCTCCGGTCATTAACCAACAGCGGAACCTGGATGCTCATATTGGCTTCTACATATTCTACGAAGATCTTTATCGGTCAAACCGCATAACGGTATACGTTGTTCCCTTTGTCATCGTTATGTTACTTGCCCAAGATTCGGTCGTTGGTATCTCAATACCTAGTTCAATCTTGTTACTGGCAAGTCCCTTTACTTGTTCTGTAATGCTACATCTTGTAACTAACTCATTAGCTACATTGCTTGCAAGGCTTATTGTGATGTACATTACCGAGAGGGCCTAGAGATACCTCTCCGACAATCAGAGTGACAAATCCTAATCTTGATCTATGCCAACTCAACAAACACCATCGGAGACACCTGTAGAGCACCTTTATAATCACCTAGTTACGTTGTGACGTTTGGTAGCACACAAAGTGTTCCGCCGGTATTCGGGAGTTGCATGATCTCATAGTCATAGGAACATATATAAGTTATGGAGAAAGCAATAGCAACAAACTAAACGATCATCATGCTAAGCTAATGGATGGGTCAAGTCAATCACATCATTATCTAATGATGTGATCCCGTTAATAAAATGGCAACTCATGTCTATGGTCAGGAAACATAACCATCATTGATTCAACGAGCTAGTCAAGTAGAGGCAAACTAGTGACACTTTGTTTGTCTATGTACTCACACATGTACTAAGTTTCCAGTTAATACAATTCTAGAATGAATAATAAACATTTATCATGATATAAGGAAATATAAATAAAAACTTTATTATTGCCTCTAGGGCATATTTCCTTCATCGGGACCACTCCCGGTGATGAACATAGTTTGAGGAGTTCATGTATTCACTAAGTGTTAATGCTTTGGTCCGGTACTCTATTAAAAGGAGGCCTTAATATCCCTTAGTTTCCAATAGGACTGCGCTACCACGGGAGGGTAGGATAAAAGATGTCATGCAAGTGCTTTTCCATAAGCACGTATGACTATATTCTGAATACATGCCTACATTACATTGATGAACTGGAGCTAGTTCTATGTCACCCTATGTTATAACTGATGCATGAGGAATCACATCTGACATAATTATCCATGATTGATCCATTGCCTACGAGCTTTTCACATATTGATCTTTACTTAGTTACTTTTCCGTTGCTACTGTTACAATTGCTACAAAAACTACTACTGTTACTTTTGCCACCGTTACCGTTACTTCCATACTACTTTGCTACTAAATATTTTGCTGCAGATATTAAGTCTTTCAGGTGTGGTTGAATTGACAACTCAACTGCTAATACTTGAGAATATTCTTTGGCTCCCCTTGTGTCGAATCAATAAATTTGGGTTGAATACTCTACCCTCAAAAACTGTTGGGATCCCCTATACTTGTGGGTTATCATCTTGTGATGGATCAATTCCTAGAGAGAGTGATTCATTAGATAAGTGATCATCACAATGTTCATCTTTATGAATTCTAATGGCTTGGGAGATGATATTGCTAATGATTCCAACATCTCCTTTGGCACACATGAGGTTTGTAAGCTTAAATATACAATCACCAAACTTAGGATCATTGAATTCATCTTACTCAAAGCAATAGACTTGTGAAGAATCTCATATAAGTTTTGCAAGGAATAATGTGGAAATTGTTCCTCAAGAAATCTCCATATGGTGTAAGCACAATCAAGAGCGGGCAAGCTAGCAATCAAGTTTCTAGGTAATCCTCTAGTGATTAAATTGATGGCTCTAAGATTACGGATCATGTTAATAGACTCATCAAGGGTAGGATGCAAGGGGTCAACAAGGCGCGCACAAGGAGTAGTAATGTACTTGTTCAAGTGATATTCATTGAAAATCTCAAGCATCTCAATTTTCCAGTCATGAAAGAACTCTCCATCAAGTATAGGCACTCTACGTCTAAGTCTCCCCAATGTAGACTCACTCATCTTCCTCCAATGTTGCTTACACCAAAGCAATGGAGACCAATGCTCTGATACCAATTGTAGGATCGAGAAGAGGTGTCTAGATGGGGGTGATTAGACCCTCAACAAAGAAAAGTAGCAGTTTTTTAAATTATTTAAGTTAAGGTGGAGTTTTAGCACAAGTTTAAACATTCACAATACATTTCAAGCAAGCATGACAAGAGTATATGAGCAGCGGAAAGTAAAGAATGCAACTTTCAAGAAAGTAAAGGGATGGGATTGGGGTGTGCAAGCGCAATTAGAGACACGAAGATTTTTGGCGTGGTTCTGATAGGTGGTGCTATCATACATCCACGTTGATGGAGACTTCAACCCACGAAGGGTAACGGTTGCGTGAGTCCACGGTGGGCTCCACCCATGAAGGGTCCACGAAGAAGCAACCTTGTCTATCCCACCATGGCCATCGCCCATGAAGACTTGCCTCACTTGGGTAGATCTTCACAAAGTAGGCGATCTCCTTGCCATTACAAACTCCTTGGTTCAACTCCACAATCTTGACGGAGGCTCCCAAGTGACACCTAACCAATCTAGGAGACACCACTCTCCAAAAGGTAATAGATGGTGTGTTGATGATGAACTCCTTGCTCTTGTGCTTCAAATGATAGTCTCCCCAACACTCAAATCTCTCACACAGATTTAGATTTGGTTGAAAGATGATTTGAGTGGAAAGCAACTTGGGGAAGGCTAGAGATCAAGATTCTTGAGGTTGGAATGGAATATCTTGGTCTGAACACATGAGTAGGTGGTTCTTTCTTAGAAAATGTATGCTGGAAGTGTAGGCACGTTCTGATGGCCTTCTCCATGAATGAAGGATGGGTAGAGGGGTATATATAGCCTCCACACAAAATATAACTATTACACACAATTTACCAAACTCGATGGGACCGAATCATGAAACTTAGTCAGACCGATTTAGTTTGAAATGTGAATGTTAGGATTTTTGGTGGGACCGATGTGCTAGGGTTAGGGTAAAACCTCAACTCGGTTTGACCAATTACACAAACTCGGTGGGACCGATTTTGGTAATAAGAAAAACAGAGAGTTGGTCAAGCAAACTCGGTGGGACCGATTGCATATCTCAGTGAGACCGAAATTATTGCAACAGGTAACATAGAGTTTGCAAGCCCGTCTCGATGAGACCGAGATCCCATCGATGAGACCGAATTGATTAGGGTTTCTGGCAATGGCTATGTCAAATGAACTTGGTGGCGCCGGATAGATCAAATCGATGGGGCTGAGTTTGACTTTTGGTTTGGGACATATGTGGAAATGAGAAACTGGTTGAGGGCTTTTGGAGCATATCACTAAGCATTTTGAGCAAGCAAGCCATTAAGCAACACCTCATCCCCTTTTAATAGTATTGGCTTTTCCTATGTACTCAATGTGATCTTGGATCACTAAGATGAAAATGAAGAGTCTTGAGCTTTTGCCAATCTTGTGTCCTTAGCATCTTGAAGGGGTTCCACATCCTCTTGTCCACGCCACTACACTGTTGAACTCATCTGAAATATGCTAGATAAAGGTATTAATCCAACAAGAGATATGTTGACATTAATTACCAAAATCACCCAGGGAGCACTTGTGCTTTCAGCGGGAGATGCACCCTCCACTTCAAGTATGATGGCCTCGCGACCCTCTACGTGAGGGTGTTTGGGGAAGACGGCCGCCGCACGGGGAGCTGCCCCAAGGATGGCAGCAGCGACGATGAGCTTGGCCTTGGCGACGGCGGCAACGTCGATGAGGGTGAGCTTGCCCTTGGCGATGGCCACGCCTCCTCCTGCAGCGGTGGCTCCCCCTCCGCCGAGAGCACCAGTAGTAGCGGCTATGATGAACCACCGCACCGCCGGACTCGGATCGGGGAAGGCGACGGGCCATCTTGCCGCCGTGCTCCGTTGAAGCGGGAGGAGGGCTCGGACTAAGCTCCACGCGTTGCTAGAGCCTGGCCTCGGGAGCTATTGTGGTCATGTGGCCTACTTTTGTTTCTCCTTTCCTTTCCCTGCATTTGAAAAAACTAGAGGGCACTGCTGGGGTGTGTAATGAACTGCGGTGCTTGCGCCACTATGTTATGTTTTCCACTTTGATGTTTTGCCATGATACTTGTGTTTCCACTAGGTGCGTCCAGGGTAACTTAGCTCTATGTGCTTGCGGTAGTCTCCCATGTCGCGAGGGCGGAGGCTATATCCCCTGAGGCTTCCTTCCCGGCGGCTCAAGAGCCACCGATCCTTAGGAGACGTTGTATAGCTGCAGAGTTTCTCTTTCTTTTTTAAAAGGCCTCACGAGGCGCCTCGTCCTATCTCGCATGAGCCCCCAAGCATGGGTTGGTTGTGGCTAGCACACCGCGTCGCACTGCCCGGAGGCACGGACTTAAGAGGGTGCATGTGCCCACGAGCTCGTTCGAGAGCGTCTCACGAGGATTAAGGACACCGGAGCCCTGGGGCAATGAGGCTTCGGCGAGGTGTGATTGCGGGCGAGCCCAGGTGACACGCCAGCCTAGCCCCCGCGTGCGAGATGTGTGAGGAGGAGCGACTGGAAACTGCCGCTCTTCCTGGGGCAAGACAGAAAGGTGAATGAATAAGAGAGAAAATTCCAACCCTGGTGAACGAAAGACGTGAAACTCCAAATTCATTCAAGAAGTCAAAAACCAGCTACGGAAAGCAAGCAAAGAACAGCCACGTCCGGCACCTAGACTAGTCTTCATGTCTTCCCACCAGCGCAGAACATGGGGCCTCCACTAGGACGAGGGTGGGAGCCCCCGTGAGGCCCAGGGCGACCTCAGGAGACTTCGGGGCGTGTACAACCCCAACTCGTTATTACGTGAGAGTGTCATGAGCGGAGACCTTCATAGGCGTGGGGCCTTGCTTCATGGGTTGAACTCCCGGAGGTGCTGGATGTTCCAGGCATTCTAGATGGGGATCCCGTCCTGCGTCTCCAGGAGTGCGGCGCTAGGCCTGGAGACACGGCGATCCTAAACGGTCCCTCCCACATATGGGCGAGAGCTTATGCAGCCCTTCGCTGGAGAGCACCCACCTCGAGCGTCCTGGGGCGAACGTTGCAGCAGTGGTACCGCCACAGCGCCTGCTGGTACCTCGCAGCTCGGAGCGAGGCCTGGCGGTGGCGTTCCTCCCTCAGGACGAGGTCCATCCCCCGCGTGGCGTCCTGGCATGCCACATCAGACACCAAGACTCGTGTGGAGCGATGCCTGACCTCGTGAGGGAGAACCGCCTCAGCTCCGTAGACGAGGAAGAATGGGGTCTCGCCCGTCGGCTTGGTCGCGGTGGTGTGGATGGACCACAACACGGACTGGAGCTCGTCAAGCCATCCCGTGCCACAGGCCTCGAGCTTCTTCTTGAACGTTCTTGCCTTGAGGCTCCTCGGGACTTCTGCATTAGCGCGCTCGGCTTGGCCATTGCTCCTGGGGTGTGCCATTGAGGTGTAGCATATCTGCGTTCCAAGGTTAGCACAATATGTTTTGAAAAGGTTGCTGGTGAACTGCGAGCCATTGTCGGTGATGATGCGATTGGGAACCCCGAATCGGCTCAGGAGGCCCTTGATGAACTTGACGGCCGAGCCGGCCGGGATGGTGCGGACGGCATCCACCTCCGCCCACTTGGTGAATTTGTTGATGGCGACGCAGAGCACTACAAAAAAAATACACTTCCGTGATGATACGTGTTTGTCATAGTAGGTCGCTTTTTTTGTCATGCATGTACATCAATGACAAATTTATGACAGAATCAAGATAGTCATACCTGTGCTGTCGTAGAAGTGTTCCATGACATTACCAAAATTATCATCACGGAAGTGTCCACTTCCATGACGATAAATCGCGCGTCACAGAAGTGCTTTCGTCAAGGGCGACCGACACGTGGCATCCACCATAATGGAACGCTGTTAAGCTATCGGGTCGGGTTTTGGATCCGATAACCCGTTAACAGCCCCGACCAATGGGAAATTTCCACGTGTAAAATTCTTATTGGCCGGACGAAACACGTGTCAGCTCCTCAGTGGGTCAGATAGGCGCCTATGATACATCGACACGTGGCACGGCCCAACAGAGGCCCATTCCTATGAAAAGGCCGGCCCATTTGACTTGGTCAAAAGGTGGCGGGCTGGCCCATGGAAAGCCTGTTAACGGCCTGTTTGCATATAGCCCATTTACAGCCCGCTAACTCAAGGCCCATTACGCCCTATCCGAATTAGGCCCAGTAGCGTCATCTAGGCCATCCAATATGATTCCAGCCCGTTTTCACTTCTGGCCCATGTATGGCCCACGACGTCTTTCGGCCCATATGAGGCCCTATGTAACTCTTGGCCTATTAATGACCCGTGGTGAAACTAGCCCGTAATGAACAGTGTATCACTTTACACCCATTAACGGCCCGTGGTGAAACTGGCCCGTAATGAACAGTGTACACTTTATACCCATTAACGGCCCGTTATTCCGTTGGGCCGTTTCTAGCCCATGTTATCTTTCGGCCTTCTCAGAGCCCATTTATTCTTGGGCTCATTTCCAGCATTCGTTTACTTACGGCCCATTACTGTCATTTTCTGCTTGTGGGCCAAATTCAGCCCGTGGTTATAGTCGGCCCGTTTGTGGTCCATTAATACGTTGGGCCATTTTCATAGCATCATCAAATACAGCCTATTAACGATAGCCCATTACGGTCGGCCCGTGAACGGACGATTCCAACTCTAGCCCGTTTACGTCCATAATGCGCCTGTTATTGGCCCATGTTTGGCCAATCGATAATACGGCCTGTATAAGGCCCATTGATGATACGGCCCATAGAAGGCCCATTGTTTATACGACCCGTAGAAGGCCTACTGTTTCTATGGCCCGTAGAAGGCCCACTGTTTCTATGGCCCGTAGGAGGCCCAGTGTCACTACAGTAAATATTAGCCCATGGTTATGGTGGCCTAGTTTTAAAAAATAGGTTATTGCAGCCACTAGTTAACCGCGGAAAAAGAACTGCAATGACTACAAGCAAACAAATAAACAAGACAACAAGGAAATAAATAAGCAAGCAACTAACGCTAGGCTATCACGGGTATTACACATATTACATCCACTGGGCATCAAAGTTCGCCACTAGTGCAAATATAGGGAACAAAGCAGCATATCATATACACTGGCCGTCAAAATTGGCCACCAGTGCAAATAAACGCGGCAGCAAAACAAGAGCATAAGTGAAACAACTTCAGAAGAGCTCAAGAATCGTTATCCTGGGTATCCACCATGCTGGCAATAAGCTTAGCAAGCTGATTAGCTTTGTCCTTGGCGCTAAAGTCCTCCAACGCTTGCTGTTGCACCAGAAAGTATGCATCTGAATGCTCCAGGGACTTCCGCAGTCCTTCCGCTTCTTGTCGCAGCACAGCTGATCGATGTCTTTCAGCTTGTAGTTGAGACTCAAGAAACCGAACTGATTCAGACAGTGAGTTTGAATAGCTTGTGCAAGCGGTTGTGGCCAGTAACTCCAACAGTAAACCAAGACAGGATGTGTCACTATCCTGAACCTTATCTGCATTACTTCCTTTACCGCTGCTTAATAAGGCACTCTTCCCAATATTCTGTCAGCATTCTAAAAGAAGAAACAAGCAGACACATAACAAGTTTGGCATGTACTAGTATATGAAACTCATTTCGGTGAACTAGTTCATTAGTAAGGTGGACAGGATTAAACTACCAAGTCTTCTATTGCCAAGTACTAGTACACAATAAAAGCATCAAACAAACATATATCTATGTCCTATGGTAGCAATGGAATCTTAAATTCGAACAATTGTTCTTCAGGTTTAGGCACTTGTTCTACATGAACAGAGTACAGTAAGACGCAAGAATATAATACTTAAAAATAGAAAATGATCTCATAGTCCTTACCACATTCTTGGTTCGGGACCAATACAGAACAAGGCATTCCCAGTCATTGTCCAGTAAATGTGTCTCGGGAGAACATAAGGGAATTTGATGAGTTTCTTTGCCGGTGAAGTACGTTTTCTTCAGGTAATTCCGATACTGCCACCGAGCATTCTTGAAGATAGCAGAGGTATTAGCACAGGTTACCTCATCCTGAGTTTCCAAATCGGTCCTTATCTATAGAGAAAAGTGGGAAAATTTGTTGTATTATAACCATCATGGAGGTAGGATGTATGAGACGAAGCAAAGTAATTGGCACGAATAACATTACTTACACATAACTCCTGGACAGACACCTGCAACTGGCATTTTCCTTCATCTTTAGTATAATATTTCCAAGATGGGAAGATACACACATACGATTTAACAACATCAAATGCGATAGATGCTAAACTACGACTAGCTGGTTGTGCTTCCTCCACAGGAATAAGCGTACTAACTGGTGGAGTTGGGGTTCGCTGTGATAGTACTGGCCCTTTGGGCACTGGAGCTGATTTACTAACTGCTCTTGTTTGGGAGCTCTGTGGTGGAGATGGTGCTATGTCAACAGGAACTAGGTTACTATCGGCTGGGGTTGGGGTTAGATTGGGTGAAGCTGGTTCTCTGTCCATCATAGTAGGGGTACAATCTACGAGAGTTTGGGTTATGTGTGGTAAGGGCTGGTTCTTGTGCATGTACAATCGGGGTGCTATATCCACCAAGAGGTTGCACTGTTTTATTTGAAGACCATGTTTTTAGTCCGCTAGATACTGGCATCACCCGCTCCAATTCAAATGGCTGGTAAACAGGAAACATGGTTGAATGTACAGACATTGTATGAGAGACAGATGCAATAGATAGTGTGGAAAAAAGGGCATGAAATAGTTGACATGTATATTGTTTAACTAAAACGGATAGCATGACATAATTTCACATATATGATGTCTATCTAAACTGCATAGCATAGCATAACATAATTCAAAGATATGATGATTAACTAAATAGGATCGCATGACATAATTCACCTACATGTTATCTAAGTAATCAGGATCGCATCATTTAATTCACATATGTGATTTATATGCTAAACAGAGGGCATTCGATATGGTGTCTGAACTAAGAACATGGTGTTGAATATTGTGTATATGATGTCTAAACTATGCAATGCAAGACACCGTATGCATGATATGAGCAGTATAACCGTGCCAAGTTAGAGCATACACCTCAGTGGGGGAATAGGACTGGTCATCTGTCTCTGAATCCATCTCTGAGGAGCTATCGGGACCCAACAAGAGATTTGCTTTGACAGGTAGCACTGTCTGCTCTGAAGGCCTTGTTTTCACTCCAGATTTTTTCCATCTCCCACCCAAATTGCTGATTCACAGGAAGAGTAGTTTAATGTACAAACATTGTCGACAAATGGAAATGTAATGAAGAAAAGGATGGGCAAGATATCATTCAAATATATGATGCCTGGTTAAACAGGATGGCATTGCACATTTCACATATATTATGGCTGGCTAAAAGACAAGAGACTGCATAATTCCCATATATGATATAGAAACTAAACAGGTGGCATTACAGAACATGTTTAAACTAAGCAGATGGCATATATGATGTCAAAAGTAGGCACTGCAAGGCAACATATGCATGATATGACTAACATCATCATGCCAAGGTAGAGCACACACCTTGGGGGGTAAATAGGAGTGGTCAGCGGTGTCTGAATCCGCCTCAGAATAGATATCTTCCTCTGGATTACAATCTGGAGAGGGGTGGGGAGGGTTTGCCATTGAACCCACCATGGAGCGATGTCTGCATGACATTGTATTGCCGCGCAAAACTCTTCTCTTTTTCTCTACATGTTCAGCATGACTGTGTACAATATCTGACATGCATACGAAAAAAAATATGGTGAGATTATGTAAGGAGAGCATGCAGAAATTTAGAGTGATGGTAACAACCAATGGATCGATGTTTTTCCGTTGAACCAAAATAGCCCTAATGGATCGGCGTGAATGTATAGTAATAAGTGATGCAACAAGTGTACAACCTCTTTGTCGTAGTCGTGTCGACCTCAGCATCATTGTGTTGGCCGCTGAAGCAGTTGAGGCAGAGGTGGCTGTCGGAGGTGTGGAGGAAGATCTGAGGAATCTGTAGACGGCGTCGAGGGCACTGCTCTATTGTGATGGATCGTTCTGTCGTTGGAGCAGCTCCACTGAGCCGTAAAATGTCAAGGCTGAAGTAGCACAAGACAGACATCGTCAATCTCAAGTGGGATTCTAATAGCATCTCCAATAGATGATGTAAATGGATGTAAAATTGACATCACCAAAAACCACTTGACTACAACAGATGAGGTAAAAACTGTTCACTCTGAACTTAACTGTCGAAAATGAAATTTACTGTGGAATTTGAATGCTACTGTCGAAACTGAACGCAATGGTAGCGGAGAGGCACTTGACATGTAGTTTAGGGAGGGCCTGCAGTTCATGTTCAACCTGCACCCCCCTGAGCCGCCAGCCACCACCGGCCGAACCGCCGGCCCCAGCGCCGCCTCGCCGCCCCGAAACAACTCGCCACCGCTGCCCCGGCCAGCCCTCTAGCCCCCCCC